>NW_007256305.1:224753-362649 GCF_000164805.1 Carlito syrichta
TTACAGGCATGCGCTACCACGCCCGGCTGATTTTTTGATTTATTGTAGAAATGAGGTCTCGCCAAGTTGCCCAGGCAGGTCTCGAACCCACGGCCTCAGGCAATCCATTCACCTCAGCCTCCCAAAGCGCGGGATTACAGGCTGAGCCACTGAGCCCGACTTGTCTCTCTTTCTTTAGCATGTATATATTTTTTCCATTTGGCAAAGGTTTTTTTTCCACTTTAACATATCTTGGTAAAGTAGGTCTACTGGCAAAAATAAAATCATCTTATCTTTTGTTTGCTTAAAAGTCTATTTCTCCTTCATTTCAAAATAGTCAAAAACTAAGTATAGAATTCTAGGTTGACAGTTTCTTTCAGTATTTTAAAGATAGCATTCCACTGTCTTGACTTGCATAACTTGTGAATGGAAGTCTGCAGTAATTTATATCATTGTTCCTGTATATACAATGCATCTTTTTTCTCCTCAATCCTTAAAATTATCTTTGTTTTGTTTTTTATAAGTTTAACTATGATGTGTCTATATGTGTTTCTTTGTGTGTGTTTGTACTGCTTTGGATTTCTTAAGTATCCTGGATCTGTAGACTTATAGTTTCTAGCAAATTTTGAAAATGTTTGACCATTATTTCTTCAAATTTTTTTTCTGTTTCTCTCTCTTCTTCTTAGACTTAAGCTGCATGTATGTTAGACTGCTTAAAATTGTCAAATCATTGAATTTCAGGTTTTTTTCTCTCCATATGTCATTTTGGATAGATCTACTGCTATGTCTTCAAATGCACTACTCTTTTCTTTTGCATTGTCTAATCTGCTGTTAATCCCATCTAAAGACTGTCTAATTTCAGATATTGTTATTTTCACCTCATTCCACATTTGTAAAGTATTATCAACTTCCTTCCTCACTAAGTACTTTTTTCTAATAGCTATTTTAATGTACATGTCTGCTGATACCATAACCATGATCATTTGTGGGCCTATTTATATTGACAGCTTATTATCCTGGTTATAGGTCACATTTTCCTACTTTTTGAAATATGTAATCTTTTTATTGGATGGTAGACATTTTGGATATAATTGTCTATCTTTAAAAAATACTGGGCTGCCGAGCTCGGCTTCTCAGCCTGTAATCCCGTACCTTTGGGAGGCTGAGGTGAGTGGATTGCCTGAGCCCGTGGGTTCGAGATCCGCCTGGGCAGCAAGACCTCATCTCTACAATAAATCAAAAAATCAGCTGGGCATGGTAGTGCATGCCTGTAATTCTGGCTACTTGGAAGGCTGAGGCGGAAGGATCGCCGGAGCCCAGCAGGTCGAGGCTGCGGTGGCCGGGAGCAGCCACTGCACTCCAGTTTGGGTGACAGAGTGAGACTCCAACTCAAAAAACAAAACACTGGGCTATGTTTTGCTAGATAGTTAAGTTACTTATGGTGAAGTAAATTCTTTCACAGCTTCTTTTCAGTCTTTGTTAGGTGGGTCTATAGTGGCCTTTAGTCTAGAGAAAAGACTATTGCCATTTGTTTCCTGCTAGGGCTCTGATACAGTGAGGCTGGTAAACCTCACCTCCAAAGGTATGACAAAACAGTATGACCCTGTACAACCAAAATTTATAATAGAACATAGATGCCCCAAAACCCAATACTAAAGACTACTAAAGGGAAAACAATTTTCTAAAAAATTTTTTTCTTGGTTCTCAAGTAACTATTAAAAACACATATTTCTAATGAAGCAGAAAAGCAAAATTGTGCAGAGAATTCATTTCACTCTTCAATACCCTCCCTGCCCTCCATGACTGAGAGCAGAAGGTTGTTGGCTGAGTAGTTGAATAGATGAGTCTGACTGGAGTTCAGAGAAGTCTAGTCTGAAGTTATAAATATAGAAGTGGCATAGTACAAGTGTTTCCTCAAATAGATTACATTGTATGGAGATAATGTTCCTTTCAACCCCAACTGAGGGCAACTAGCCCTAGTCAAAAGCCCCCTTCACTTTCCCTTAGTATAAAAAAATTTTAAAATACATGTACATATAAATACATATATATATTTACATATATACAATTACTTATATATGTATCTGATTTCTCCCTGTACTACTAGAGAGTGAGACTAGAGAATACTGCAAAGGGTTGAGCCCTAAGTAATTTTAATATTTACAGATGGGGGTATATTGGGGAAAGGAAAATCTGCAAAGGAGATAATAATTTCACTGTTTAAATGTCTGGTGCTCAAGTCTAGTGCTCCTAGGAGCAGGAAGGCTGGGATGTGCCTTACGGAGAAAATATGTGTGTTGGAGAAGCTTCGTTCAGGCATGCTTAGATTACTGTTGGCCCTGAGTTCAGTGTTAATGAATCAATATTAAAATAAGATGTCTTTAAACAGAAACACACATAAAACATGGCTGATAAAAATGTTGTGAGCTGGGGGTTCACAGGACTCTAACCCTGTACTCCTCATAGGAGCAACAGTTCAGTAGTTGGTAGTTCAGTGTTTACAGTAATGTCACAGAACGTAACTATTGCAAATCAGTGAGAATAAACTGTATAATGTTCTTTAAAAGAAACTATGGTGGAGTAGAAAAGGCAGTAGGCCCCAAATTTTAAGACCTTGGTTCTAGTTATAATCTTCCAGCAACAAGTTTTGTATCCCTTAGTAAGTATTCTGATCTCACTTGGCTTCATGTCTCCTTTGCAGATTTTCCTCTCCCCACCATACCCCCATGTTCTATGTACACAGCTCTTTAAATTAAATTATTGCTGAGGTCATCAAAGCCCTAGCATTCTATGAATTTGAATCATCAGTAAGGGAAATCCCCAAAAGTACTCTACCCAAGAAAATCTCCCCTTGGCTTTAAACTACCCTGCTCCATATGATGGATTAGGTTAGGAATAATGACCTTACAATAAAAGACATAGGCACCATGTTCTATAGAATGCCACAGAGATTAAGTAAAATACACTATTTTGTTGTTGTTGTTGTTTTTACTCTGAGAAGTTTCCCCAGGAAAATAGTTGCTTAGGACTTTGGAAGTCATATCAAAATAACAGTACATGTCACATTAAGAAATAGATATTAATAAGGGATTAAAAAAAAAAAAAGAAAGCAGCTACTGTAGGCTTAAATAGGGTGCAGGCTTCTGAAGACAGCTTTTAATGCAGAGTGCCAAAATACAGCCAGACTGAGTGAGGTATGGGCACATTACTAAAAATACAAGGATGGTACGGTCAGGTGGCAACCTGAATTCACACTCGGGGTTTTTAATATAAGAAGCAAAAAGTCATTTACAACTCTTTGCTAAGGGCTGAAACTCTGTTAAGTGTTAAGAATACAGACCCATATGGGTAATGACAGAAGGTGACTATCTTATGGGGGGTATGAGGGGACAGGGAGGGAATTGAAGAGCGAAATGAATTCTCTGCACAATTTGGCTTTTCTGCTTCATTAGAAAAACATTTGTTGTTAATAGTCACTTGAGAACCAGGAACAGAATTTTTTAGAAAATAGTTTTCCCTTCAGTACTCTTTGGTATTGGGTTTTGGGGCATCCACGTTCCAGCATGAATTTTGGTTGTACAGGGTCATACTGTTTTGCAACTCTGGAAGCGAGGTTTACCAACCTCACTGTATCAGTCAGAGTCCTAGCAGGAAACAAATGGCAAAAATAAAATAAGGATTATTCCATAAGTTCTTTCAAAGGGACAGTTGAAAAAAGGGTATAGAAAACTACTAGGGATAGTGCAGCCCCCGAGGACTCGCAGCTGTGGAGTTGTTACCACCTCTGGCTGGAAGGGACCAGAGAAGGGATTCATTTCCAGTTCCTGGGTTTTTACATCCTGGAATTAGAGAGGCAAGACATGAAGGTCACCTTAAGAGGAGGATGGCATTCAGCCCCTCCTCAGTCAGCCCAAGACAGGTCTACAGGAAGGGAGAAAGAGGAATAAATACCTCAGCCATCTGGTGGCTTGCCCATGTTCCCCGCTGCCCAACCAGAAGCCAGAGAGGCAGATGCCCATGAGGCAGCCCAGACAGGAGGATCCAAGAGGATCCCAGGCAGAGTACCTTGAAGGTACTTAGAGGTAGAATTCCTTGTATTGTCAAGGTTCCTTCAAGGTATACATATTGGTCAAAAGAAAAATGACCAAGACCAAAATCCATATCCAGCCAAAGCTAAAAATTCATCATCATAGAGTGAATGTTAGAGATACAAAACAAATCTGAAGTTTTATCCAATATGTTAATTTTCAAATTTTCTATTAGTTAAATTTTAATAGGACAAGATAAACAATTTTTCAGAACTGTCAACTGCTAACTTGCTCCTGCTGTCACGGCACCATTTGGGATATTAAATAGACATTAACTTCAACTGGCACTTCTAATAATATCACTAATATTTTATAGGCAAAAAAATGTAATTCAGAAAAATATTTTGAGTAGCATGTGTTCTAGTAGAAGCTTTATACCCAGAATGTACAGTTACCCTCCCGCTTCAAAACTGAAAAAGGACCAAGCACAGTGACTCAAGCCTATAATTCCAGCACTTTGAGAGACTGAGGTGAGAGAGTTGCTTGAGCCTAGGAGGTTGAGATCAGCTTGAGCAACATAGCAAGAACTTGCATCTACAAAAAATAAAAAAATATTTTGGAGTGGTGACGCACACCCATAGTCCCAGCTACCAGGGAGTCTGAGGCAAGATTGCCTGAGCCCAGGAGGTTGAGGCTGTGTTCAGCCATGATCATGCCACTGCACTCTACCCTGGGTGACAGAGTGAGACTCTGAACCCCACTCCCCCGAAAAAAACCCTGAAAATGGCTAACAAACTATAAGAATTATTTTAATAGTTTTTAAAAATTTTATAGTGTCTGTATTAGATTCCCAGGGCTGCCAAAACAAAGTACCATAAACTAGGTGACTTAAATCAACACAGATTTATTCTCTCACAGCTTTGGAACCTAGGAGTCTGAAATTAAGGTGCCAGCAGGGCTACACTCTCTCTGAGTCTCTGGATAGAATTTTCCCTACCCTTTTCTAGCTTCTGGTAGTTGCAGACGCCTTGGGTTTCCTGAGCTTGTCAATGCAAGCTCTAGTCTCTGCCTGCGTCTTTGCACAGATTTCTCCCTTGCTCCTATCTTCTCATCTCTTTTTTTTTTTTTTTTGAGTTGGAGTCTCACTCTGTCATCCAGACTGGAGGGCAGTGGCCGCTCCCGGTCACCGCAGCCTCAACCTGCTGGGCTCCGGCGATCCTTCTGCCTCAGCCTTCCAAGTAGCTGGAACTACAGGGGCACGCTACCACACCCAGGTAATTTGTGATTTATTGTAGAGATGAAGTCTCGCTGCCCAGGCGGATCTCGAACCCGTGGGCTCAGGCAATCCACTCACCTCAGTTTCCCAAAGGCATGGGATTACAGGCTGAGCCACTGAGCCCGGCTTCTTCTCATCTCTTATAAGGACACCAAGTCATACTGGATTGAGGGCCCACCCTACTGCAGGATGATATCACCTTAACTAATGACATCCAAAAAGACACAGTATCCAAATAAGGTCACATCATGAGGCACTGGGGATTAGGACTTCAAAATATCTCTTTGGGGATATATGATTCAACCTATAACAATTTCCACAGATTCCAAATAATAGAAAACTGCTTCTTAAATCATTCTTTGATGTAGTTTTGTGGTACAGTAAGAATAAATGTATTTAAAGTTCCGCATTTTTCTTCTTTTCATCACATTTTCTCTTATTCTTTATTAGATCTGGATCTTGAAGTTAATTTATTCTTCTTGATTTAGGAGATTTTCCTTCATGTAAAAATGTAAGTTTACAGGACTGTTACCTCTGGTCAAGATGGCATAATAGAGACCATATTTATCCTTGTACTTGAAAGCCTAAAATGCCAGACGAAGTACATGAAATATTTCTCCAAGACATTGGACATCAGAAGAACAAAGAATAATGATCCTTGAAAAATGGGAAACAAATGAGGTGAACCCCATTTGACCTGGCTTGTGGCCTGGAGAGAGTTTCCTAGGCATGGCTCAGGAACAGAAAAGCCATAGAGCAAAGGTCCAGCCGCGTTGAGGAAATGGAACTGGAGATCGTCTAGCCAAAACACCCTCCCTAATAACCACGCTGACTCTTAACTTCTTCTTCAGTTTATGTAAATATGGAAAAGTTCTTACTAATTACTAATTGCTTTTAATCCATAAAATTGATATTCTGACAATTATTGTCAATCAGTGTGCCATTTTAGTCTTATCGCAATAATTGCACATTTGTACTTTGATAGAATTTTTAAATATAAGGAAATTATTTTTCTTATTAAAAGTTTTACTTAAAATGCTTACCTAGTATGAAAGTAAGGATCTAGGTATCAACCATAATCTGAATGCTATGCCTTACTTCTAGTACCATTTTTGGACATTTGATATTAAAGAAACTTACTCAACACATGATTGTTGATCATGTACCAGTTTAGGGACACCATAAATGACATTAGAGTCTTACCTATTTTGACTTGCAGTGGCTAAAACCAAAACTTAATGGCAAAATTGGGCCAAATATTAAGACAAAAACCAAAGTATGGTGTATGCTAAAAAGGGAATAAGAATCATAGTGGCTTTGGACGTCAGAATAACTTGATTCTAGAAGTCAATAGAGCCATGCTTTCAAAAGACTGGAGGAAAACTATTTTGAATCTATTTATGTATGTATGTGTGTATTTATTTATTTGAGTTGGGGTCTCACTCAATCACCCTGGCTACACTGCAGTGGCACACTCATGGCTAGTTCTGCCTCAGCCTCCTGGTTCAAGTGATCCTTCCACCTCAGCCTTCTGAGCAACTAGGACTACTCCCAGCTAACTTTCTGATTTTGCACAGGCTGGTCTTGAAATCCTGGGCTAAAGAAATCCTCCTGCCTTGGCCCCCCAAATTGCAGAGATTTCAGGCTTGAACCACCACACCCTAAATTTAGAATTTCTATAAAATTCAGAAGAGTAATTAAAGATGTGTTCATGTATGAAATGATGTAGAGGATTTATGTCTCATGCCCCACCTCTGGAAAACATCAAGGACAGGCTCTAGCAATGCAAAGAATTTTAAAAAGGTAAGGTTACAAGAGTCAAGAAACAGAGAAAAACTCAAGGGTCCAGTGGAAACAATTCCAAGATGGCAGCTGTGCCTCTGGCTCAAAAAGCAACATGTCCAAAATTAACCATCAACATTATCTCCATTAACCATCATAGAATCATAGTGGCTTTGGGCGTCAGAATAACTTGATTCTAGAAGTCAGTAGAGCCATGCTTTCAAAAGACTGGAGGAAAACTATTTTGAATCTATTTATTTATTTATTTATTCCATTAACATTATCTCCATTAACACCAGACATGAAAAAATATTTAAGATAGTTATGGTAGTAGAATAAGATGTAAATGTGACAAATTATAACAGGGTCAAAGTGGTGGTATAACTAAGCAAGTTGGGGGAAGAAACTTCTATTTTCCTGAGTATCTAAATAGTTGAAATAGAGGAGGCAGAGGGGAGGTGAAGGCAAGTGCCGTCTCAGCACTTTGGGAGGCCAAGGCAAGAAGATCATTTGAGCCCAGGAGTTCAATACCAGCCTGGATAACGTAGTGAGACCTCATCTCTACAAAAAAAAAAAAAAATTAGCCAGTCATGGTGGTGCACACTTGTAGTCCCAGCTACTCGGGAGCCTGAGGTGGGAGGATCACCTGAGCCCAGGAGGTTGAGGCTGAGGTGAGCTATGATCCTGCCACTGCACTCCAGCCTGGGCAACAGAGTGAGATGCTTGACTCAAAAAAAAATAAATAAAGAAGAGATTAACTTATTAAAGATGACCTATCCACCATCCAAACCTAAGTAAATTATATTCTTCTTTCCAAATGAATGTTTCCAAGTTAACAGTGGAGAGAAACTCCCAGGTGACATAAAACTTGGCTAAGGAGAGCTGGGCAGCCCGTGGTCACACAGGAATGCCGCGGGCTCAAAAGGACATGACCAACAGAGGATGGGGAGGGCTTCAGGCATGGGATGGGTGGGCTCTACTTGCACTGGGGTCTGTGAAGCTCTGGACACCTGTCTCCAATCGCTTTTCAATCCAAGCAAGAAACACACCTCTACCTTGTTTGTGTTGCGTTTATGTTGTGTTATGCTGTTTTGTTATTTCGTGTATATGTTGTATGTATGCAGCCAAACTTAATCCCATGGGACACACAAGCAATTATCTCATTTAATCATGCCTTTGAGGGACAGCAACCCTACAAGGTCCATACTATTGTTACCTTTACAGATAAGGGAACTGAGGCACAGAGAGGTTAGGTTACTTGTCCAAGGAGACATAGCTCACAAGAGGCAGATCCAATAGGGGCTAACAAAAGAGAAAAGAAAAGGGTTGGCAAAATCACTTTGAGAATTAGGGTGAAGGAAGGGCTCCCTGGCACAGCAGATTAGTCCTCTCCCAAAATGTACTCTTTACTTCACATTTCGTCCAAGGGGAATATTAGACCTGAATTACCCAAAGTCTTGAGAATTGTGTTCCAGGATCCTGAGCTGCACTGCCTCCAGTTAAAAGAAGGGAGGGAGGAGGGAGGGAGAGAGACAGGGAGGCTGGGAGGCAGGGAGGGAAGAAAGGAGGGAAGGAAGGAAGGAGGAAAAAAAGAAAGCGAGAAGGAAAGATGAATAGCAGATTTTCCAAAGCAAAGAAGCGGCAGCTTTATTTATCCTGGATATTTGACAGCTCTTTTTGGATCAAGCTTATGCAGAGCACTCTTTTTGGTTCTAATATCCTTTCAAAACTTTATTAATTAATCTTCTTGCTTTACTAAGTCTAAAGAAAACAGTGGAAATTTCATTTGACAGATGATAATCTAGAAAGTGCTCTAAGCCATTACAACAGCTTAAATAGTCACCTTGGGCATAAGGAAGCTTGAGTTCCTGGGCTACTCATTCTGCTGAACTCCAGACTGCTGTCAACGCAGTTTTGTCTGAATGTAGTGATTCTCACCTACAATCCCAAAACTTTGGAAATCTGAGACAGGAGAATCACTTAAGCCTGTGAGTTCGAGACCAACCTGGACAGCATAGAGACCTTATCTCTACATACACAAAAAAAAAAAAAAGAAAGAAAAAATTAGCCAGGCATGGTGGCATGGGCCTGTAGTCCCAGCTACTCAGGAGGCTGAGGTGGAAGGATTGCCTGAGTCCAGGATGTTGAGGCTGTGGTGAGCCATGATTGTGATCATGCCACTGCACTCCAGGTGCAGCCACAGCTGATGTGAAGTAAGTCTCGGTGGCAACAGAGGCCATGGCTGATCGGAAGTAAGTGAGACCCCAACTCAAAAAAAAAAAAAAGCATTGCCATTTCCGTCCTGTTCCATGTCCTCATCATGGTTAACTAGATAAAATGTTTAAGGCCTTTTCTAGCCCCAATTCTCAACGATGCTAAGCATGATTATACCATCTATAAATGAAGAAAATATAGATGGCATGTCCTAAAGGTGTTTTTGTTTCTCTTTGACTCCCTATGATAAGGTTGTTAAATGGTGTCATTCCCCTGCCCCATCCCCCTCAAAACAATGGAGTGTTTTAAAAACACATCCGATGAGTGGAGCCTTCTGATTATTTAGGGACTGCTTAAATGGAACTTTACTATAATACTATTTACAGTGAGACCTGAGAAAATTGGTGGGATTAGGGTTACAGCCCTAATAATTTGCTTTTATAGATTTAACCTGAAATAACAGACTGAAAGGACAAATAAAATTAGTAGTTTCCTGGACAATTCCTGGATCAATGTAAGTATTTAATCCTATTTTTTAAAAAAAGAAAGAAAGAAACAAGTTGGTAGCTATGGTTCAAAAGAAATATAGAAGGGAAATGGCTAAGGTTACTCTGACCCTAATTAAGGGCTTGGCAAAGTTGTGCCCCCCGTAGTTTGCCTCACTCAGAGCTGTTCTGCTTCGTTTCTTGGAGTGCTAGGTGTCAGAGTGACGAATGTCTTTGTGGGCAATCTCCCCCAGGTGGAACTTTGCCAGGAGTCCAGAAACAGGCAAAGAGAAAAAATCCTCTCAGGAGTCTAAGGAGCAGCAGAAACTAAGAACCGAGCTTGTGTCCTTAATACAATCTCATTCATTCATGCAATTGCCTCCTTTTTGGCAGCTGTGGAACACAGAAGACATGGAAGCCACAGAAGATGTTGCCATCTCCAGCATCAGAGAAGTAACTGTCTACACAGTCAGTGTCACTGACGCCCCACCTTCCCATCAACACTAGGGTGTGTTTATAAAGCAGTTTTTACCTTTGTCTATTGACTTGGTACTTATTTCAGGTATTGTAATGTTCTTCCTTATTCTGTATCTTCGCTCGCAAGTTTCCACCCTTGTGTGTTTTTATTGTTTTTGACTCTTCCCAGTGTTTCTTCAGAACTGCTCAGAAACAGAATTCTCTCCTGATCATACATGCCTGTGTCCCAAGGGAGAGACTTTTTGCTTCCTTGCACCGAGCAAGGCCTTTCCTGTTTTTGTGTCATAGAAAAATATACAATCAACAAGGACTATTTCCAAAGTGCCTTTCCAGGAAGAGAAAACATAAGTCTCAGTGGCAACAGAAGCTACAGTTGATCAGAAACAAGTCTCAGTGGCAATAGAGGCCATGACTGATCAGAAGTAAGTCTCAATGGCAACAGAGGCCACGGCTAATCAGAAGCAAGTCTCAGTGGCAACAGAGGCCAAGACTGATCAGTAGTAAGTCTGGGTGGCAACAGAGGCCATGGCTGATCAGAAGCAAGTCTCAGTGGTAACAGAGGCCATAGCTGATGAGAAGTAAGTCTCGGTTGCAACAGAGGCCACGGCTGATCAGAAGTAAGTCTCAGTGGCAATGGAGGCCATGGCTGATACATCAGCACTGGCTCCTTCCTATGAGATAGGGAGGGTGAGGTGGACAAGGACATCAAAAGGAACCTTCACTTTCAGAGCGTGGCTGATATAACCCACGTTACTGCTCCCAGTGCGTGTCATCAGCCCTGCAGAAACAACCTTGCCCAGTCACTGTCTCAGAACCGGATCCCAGTTACAAATGCAGCCAGAAGATCCACAACAGGACCTCCAGTACGCATGCTGCTTACTGGGGGACAAAAGCGGCAACATTGTCATCTCTGGATTCATTGCCCCCTCCCCGCAAAAAATCACCTAACTCTCCTGCCAGAAGGGCCTAACAAAATGTCTCCAGAGCACTTTGAATTCTGTGACCTCTTGGAGTGACACCCAGTCAAGCCTTGTCCTTCTGGCCCTCCCTGGGAGCTGGCAGTGATGGTCTCATTACCACCGAGACATAACGCTCCTTCTTTTGGGAAAGGCGCTTTGGTAAAGACTTGGAAGTAGTCCTTGTTGAAGCTGTCCTTCACATCTTGACTCTCTGCAATAAAAATTAAGCAAGACTGATAGAGAAGAATGCCATGGAGTCATGTGAAATTGAATTTGTCGGGGGGTTGGTCACTAAGTATGCTGGTTTTCTAGGGCTGCCACAACAAATTGCCACAAACTAGGTGGCTTAAAACAGCAGAAATGTATCCTCTTACCATTCTGGAGGTCAGAAGCCTGAAATCATGGCACTGGCAGGGCCATGACCCCTCTGAAGCACAGAGGGATAACCTGCCCTTGTCTCTTCCAGCTTCTGTGGCTCCAAATGCCCTCCAGCTGTGGCAGTATCACTCCCACCTCTGGCCCCATCTTCACAGAATCTTTTTCTCTGGGTCAGTTCTGCTTCTCTTTTCACACAAGGACGCTTGCCATTGGATTTAGGGCCCAACCTGATACAGGATGACCTCATCTCAAGATCCCTGACTTAATTACATTGGAAAGATTTTTTAAAGATAAAAGGTCACATTCGCAGGTTTCAAGTAGACACACCTTTTTTTCAGGAGGGGTGAGGTTAAGCACAAACTACATTATATTATTCCACTACTTAGAGCATATCCATTTCAGAAAGCTTTGTACTATATAGTATAGCCCCCAGAACCTGGATGTCAGCTGAGGTCTTCCTCTAAAATACAGATGTGAATTGCTAGAACCCCACTTTGCTGCCTGGAAAAATCTAATCCCTCTCTAGGGCTTCTGCAAGTTCCAGAGTGGGTAAGAGAAAAAGGGAACAAACTCTACTGAATTAGTTCAGTTTGTGAATTGTCTGATTCTCATCTCTTTCCCCTGTCTTGTCTATCCAAAAGCAGAATTTGGTCTAGTCCCTCAACCAAATAATCATTCTCACAAGGCTCTTACATAAATAAAAGATTTTATTGAATTATCAATAATAGGATTGGACATATAAAGACAAATCCCCTTTAAATCAAATATAAGAAATTCCTGGCTGGGCACAGTGGCTCACACCTATAATCTCAGCACTGCAAGAGACCGAGGCAGGAGGATTACTTGAGCTCAGGAGTTTAAGACCAGCCTGGGCAACACAGTGAGAACTCATCTCTAAAAAGAAAAAAAAAAGCAGAGCATGGTGATGCATGGCTGTAGTCCCAGCTAACTTGGGAGGCAGAGATGGAAGGATTACTTGAGCCCAGGAGTTCAAAGCTGCAGTGAACTGTGATTGTGCCACTGCACTCCAGCCTGGGCTAAAAAAGAAAGAAACATTTATGTTCTTTTTCATGTGGCTTGGCCACCATCTTGCTCATTTCCCTTCGACTGCCTTCCTCCCTTTTCTTAGTAGAACAGTTTCATTATCTGTTTTCTTTCCTCCTTCAGCATACCCAGCTCTTAAAGGCTCACATTTTTTTTTTTTTGAGTTGAAGTCTCACTCCGTCGCCCAGGCTGGAAGGCAGTGGCATGCTCTCACAGCCACCCCAGCATTGACCTGCTGGGCTCAGGCAACCATTATGCCTCAGCCTTCCAAGTAGCCAGAACTACAGGCGTGCGTTACCACACCCGGCTAATTTTTTATTTATTGTAGAGATGAGGTCTCACCATGTTGCCCAGGCTGGTCTTGAACCTGCAGTCTCAGACAATCCACTCACCTTGGCCTCCCAAAGTGCTGGGATTACAGACTGAGTCACTGAGCCCAGCAGGGGCTCACTTTTTACCCTGGAATCTTATTAAACTGGTTTCCTTTTAGGGACAGTTCTCAACTTGAAAATAATTCCCCTGCCTTACTATAAATCATTTACAATCTATTTTAAAAGGTTTTAAATGTAATTTTTAAAAGTTGTACATCAACTAGGAATCAAAACCTCTGTGGTAACATTGCTTCTAAGGGAAAATGCAGAATGAATCTTCCATGGCTTTTAATTAGATCTTATATGCATACAAGGAGCAGGTCATATTATAAATAGGAAGAGCTGCCACTATGACCATGGTCAAATCTGAACTATCACGTGATAAGGGAGTACTGATTTCTTTATTTAAAAATGTGAAGCCACAAGTCGTTGTCTTTCTTAAAGAAACTTTTGGCTGGGCATGGTGGTTCATGCCTGTAATCCCAGCACTTTGGGAGGCTGAGGTGAGAGCCCTGAGCCCAGGGGTTAAAGACCCACTTGGGCAGCATAGTAAGACTTCATCTCTACAAAAAATAAAAAATTTTGTGGTGACACACGCCTGTAGTCCCAGTTACTAGGAAGGCTGATGCAGAAGGATGGTCTATGCCCAGGAGGTCGAGGCTGTGGTAGCCATGAGCATGCCACTGCACTCCAGATTGAGTGACAGAGTGAGACTCCAACTCAAAAAAAAAAATAGAAACATTGGGTCTAAATCAAAGCTTATGAGCTCCGATACTCAGAATAGCAATATATGAACAGCAGACCATGATTGATTAATATGTAATAATTTCCCAGGTTTCCAACAACCTTAGACTAACAAGCACTAAAAGTACAAACCCCAGCATGCAGTTTGTCCCTCTAGATAATGGGGTAGGGAGACTAAAAAGAGAACAAGCATGAGGCATCAGCTATTATCAAAATGTCAGTCAATTATATAACACTGAGAGCTGAGGCCAACAGCTAGGACCCCCAAGGGAACGTGCTTCCCTTCCACCTAGTCAACTTACTCTAGAATAAGGTCATGGAATCAGTGGTGTTTGGGAAATAACAACCTGAGTATATAGAAAACATAACTTCTAAAAGACACGGGATGACACATGAATATATATCTCTAAGGTTAGGCCTGTATCCAAAGTCCATATCTTACTCAAGCCACTGATGCTAATGGAATTGTAGCCTAAAGAAAGATGGAAGAATTGAATGGCAAACATCAAAGGTCAACCTACCTGAAAGAATTTATAAGGTAGCTCAAAGGTGAAGAAAGTTAGGAACAACGCAACTATATAGATGAACAGGACTCTCACATTTCACCCATCATTAACACAATAATCACTCTCCCTGGGAATTTTGAGTTTGCTGAGCCAATTACAACACTTACGGGTTTAAAGAGAAACTTAAGCACTGATAAGCTCTCCATCAGGAAAGATCCCCAAGAAGTCTTCTATTCTAGCTCCTTGCTATTAGATATGACTACTGTTACACTGCTTCGTAAAGAGGAGAAACAAATCTGCTTTTCAAAGTCTCCTGGAGGGAGAATCCACAATTATTCTAAGTCAAATAATCTTCATGCTAATCCAATTTAACATGTTCATAGTCCTCTCCTGCTTCTATCTCTGTAGAGAAAGAACACTGATCTTCAATAAATAATTTTTATTTTTTAATAGAGGCAGAATCTCTCAATGTTGCCCAGACCTCAAGTGATCCTCCTACCTCGGCCTCCCAAAATGCTAGGTTACAGGTAGGAGCCACCATGTCCGGCCTAGAAATAATATGATCAAGTTCACTCTCAGCTTAGTTTTTGCCTTTCTTCCTAGGCCTTCTTTTCTGCTTCTGCAATCTTCATTTGCACCCTTGAACCCTCCTTCATGTTCTTCACATTTCTCTCTAACTGTGAAGTCCAAAGATGAGTTGTCTGACAGGAAACTTCTGTAGGCCTCCTCAAGGGATTAGCACTCAGAATCTCTTAAACCAAAAGTTGACAAGTCAGACAAACTTGGCAACTCCTTGGTTGGGTCAATGCCACAAGTATTTGTCATGTACTCACATATGCAAGGCATTGTGCTAAGAAAAGAGAGACACCAATATCTGTAATAACAAAAAAGTAGGGTAACAGTTACATGAACTCAGGTCCACTCATTCTGGGAATGTTATGGGGCATTTATAAAATGATTTGGACCTATAGGTAGTGATATGGAAAGATCTCCAAGACATGTCGCTGAATGAAAAAGAACAAGTTATGGGACTAAATTGCTAAGAGCTAACACTTATATAGCTCTTGACAAGTACACATAAAATAAAGATGTTTCAACAGTCCTATGTGCAATTATACAAAGAAAAGAAAAGATTTCAAGTAGTGCACCCTAAACAACAAACACACGATCATGGTGACCCCCAGAGACTGAGATTAGGAGAAGTGATCAAGAGAAAATTAACTTTCTCCACATAACTTCAACATTCTTTTTATGGCAAAGGAAATGTATGTTCTATCTAGTAACTATTAACAAATCTTTTTATTTAAAAGATTAGCAAAATTGGGTGCAATGGCTCAATCCTGTAATCCCAACACTTTGAGAGGCCAAGGTGAGAGGATTGCCTGAGTCCAGGGGTTCAAGACCAGCCTGGGCAACTTGGTGAGACTGCATCTCTACAATAAATCAAAAAATTAACTGGGGGTGGTGGCCTGCGCCTGTAGTTCCAGTTACTTGGAAGGCTGAGGGGGAAGGATGGCCTGAGCCCAGTTGGTCAAGGCTGCGGTAGCCATGAGTGTGCCACTGCACTCCAACCTGGGCAACAGAGTGAGAATCCAACTAAAAAAAAAAAAGGAATTAGCATGTCCCCTCGCTTCACTTTGTTCACGGCAGAGTTAGGGTAGGGGCAGGAAAGAGCAGAGGGAAGTTGTTGAATCCAATCCCTCTAAAGCACTGTAGAGCAGCACAAAGGAGCATCTATGTCAGGTGAGGGGGCAGACTGTGGCAGGGAAACACAGACCCCCCCCTCCAACAGAGGCTTCCTAAGGAAGATGGTATCTGGCACATGCTCAGAAAGCTGGAGAGAAGGCAATGTCCAGATATGGGGGCTGGGGAACACTTGGAGCTGAGAGAATGGCATGAGAAGCAGCTAAAGGCAGAAAGGCGTAAGGCAGGTAGTGCTCATTTGACAGACAATCGGGAGCCTCAGAAGGTGTGTGATCTACTTAGGGATGTGGTTGAGGAATGTCAGTTCAGCCACAGCGTGGAGAGTACCTTGTACAAAGTCTAGAAATGGTCCAAGCGAGAAGACCTGCCTGGAATGGTAGCAACAGGAATAGAGGATGGGAGATGCCTGAGAAGTTAGTTACGGGAATTAGGTAAGTGAGCTGGTAGAATCAAAGAGAATGTCAAGATAGGAAGCCCAAAAGAGCATCACTGGAAGTCTCAATATGAAATAGTCAGAAATATGTTTCATTAATGGAGCTATGTAGCTAGGAAGGCAGGGAGAGAGATGGCAGTTCCAAGCCACAACATGACATGGAACTAGGAATAAGTACTGAGAGAAGAGGATGACGGTACAGCCCCAGGACGCTAAAAAATCAAGTTCTCCCTGCTCCATATGCTCAAACACAGCTACTCAAAGTGTGGTCCAATGACCAGCGCCAGTCTACAAGCTGTAAGTGACCCTTATGTGGTAAGATGGGAGTTGAATTTAAGCAAAAGCACTGAGAAACTCTTATATCAATTTAACATTTTATGTTCATAGTGTCTAATAATTTTTGAAATTGTACTTATATTTTTGTATGCCTCTTTTAGTTGATTTTTTTCCGGCAATTCATTGTAATCACATTTTATAAAGATCTAAACCCACGATAGATCGAAGCGGGGAGAAAACTATCTTTCATCAAAAAATAGTTTGAGAAGTACCATTGAAGAATGTGCTTCACATGTAAAGATTTCAAAGTATTTTTTAGCTATTTCATTTTATCCTGAAAAATATTTCAAAATAAGTAGTGCAAGACTGGTTTCCCCAAGTTTTTATAAGGTGAGATTCTAGAGGGTGTTTATAAATTATTCAAGTCACACAAAAATGTAGGGAGTGGGAAGCAGGTCTGGAAAGCAGGGTGTCTGACTCTCAGCCAAAGCGTCTCTATCTAGTAGCACATATAGTATTGCGTGTGGTTGCTGAAATTGCTTCTTAGGAGACACATTAACCATTTTACTTTATAAAACACGCAATATGTGCTGCAGTGATTCTCAGAAGGAAATTTAAGATAAGAGAGAAAATAAAAGTCTTCCAACTTTTCTATTTTATTTAACTCTAGAATTTCAGGTCAGTTTCAAATGAATCCATTTCAAGTTAGTTCAACCAATATTTTGAATCAATTACTAATGATTTTATAGCAGGCAGGATGTTTACAGATTATAAAACTTCTCTAAATATCCCACTTTCCGAACCTCTTCTTTTAGAGTTGGTACTTACCTTTAAAGTTATCTTTAAATCAAATTATTTTTTCTTATTATTACTCTGGGCCCAACAAATTTGGACGGCACACCATCATCAAAAGCTGCGAACGCTTTGATATTTCAAACAGCACCCAGAGAATGATTGGTTCCTGAGAATATAGAATTATAAAGTTCAGAAACTGTGACAGAAAAGGAATGGAGTTAGCTAGAGGACTCACCGATCTCCCAGACAATGCAAGAACTCCAGTAAAATAACATTCGGATGAGCTAAGTGTAAATGAACCAGAGACACGTAGATTAAATTTCTCTTGAAACATGCGTGGGTTTAAAAATTATGGGGAAAGTGCCTGGCAAAATATGCCAAAAGGGATTTGCCAAACCCCAAACATCTGACAGAGCATTGAAGAAATGAGGCCAATACAAAACTCAGCTTGGTTATTTATTCTCCCAGGTACTAATCACGAAGGTGTCATCGAACTCATACCAGAGCTTCCGAAGACTAGAAAGTTCTCTAGCTCCTTTAGTAGTCAAACCAACAAAGCCACCACTAACTTTGGGAAAATTTTGATAGTTTCTCAGGAAAATCAGTCATAAATTTGAGATTATCCTAGTGGTTAACAACATAGAACTCTACAAAAGTCTTGACTTTTAAAGGGCAATCGACTCCAGAGCTGAATAGCATAATCATGATTTTGACTATTCGATTTCCCAAATGTTGGAGGGGGTGGAAGAAAAATCTTTCTATGCCACATCATTTATGCTGCGCTTTGGTAACAAGCACAACAATGTTAGTGAAATAGACTAAATGTTCCCCTTTATGAGATCCAACATAAAAATATTTTACAGGGTAAATGGTTGGTTTGATTTATACAATACTGAATATTACTCTGCCTTTTTTAAAAAGTGTGTATAACAAATTAAACTTTACAGCTTAAATTATTATTGAGTCCTATTCCATGCTTCCTTGGTTTTTTCTCAGTCATATCTTTAGTGGTGGGCAGGAAGCATTTGCTTCCAAAAGCTTCTTTCATAGAAATGGGCAGAGAAAACAGAAAAGCATAAGAGGAAGGTTTCTTCTCATGTTTGGTGGTGCATGGGGACGAAGTAGCATGTAGATGCCAGAGTGGTGCTCTTCTCTCTCCAAGGTGAAATCTGTCTGAAGGCAGCACCCTTGTGTGCCATAGTCACACCTCTCTCTTAATTCCTAGTGGCACCAGACAAAAAGAAGACACTTGATACATCTCTGCTGAAAACTGATAAATGAATAAAGCAGACCCAGAATAACTGGCCTCCATTTTTTTTCCTCAATCAGAGACTCACATCCGTCAGTAGACAAGTCTTTTGTCTGGTTATGTGCACTACCCTCTAATGGCCTTTCCTCTCACAACTCTGAATTCATTTGGAATGTTCCAAGATGTTCTGCCCAGCAAAGGCGTTAGACTAGCGATGTCAACCCCCATTAACTTTGCCACTATTGGGAAGTAAATGTACCCAGAGGGCATCTTCATGGGTCTGCCAGCTCCAGCACTAAGTGCCTTTTAAAAGGGGCTTTCTGATAAGGAAAGTTCCCCCAAGCTTCCAGATGCTTAAGCATGTATCTGTAAATATTTAACAGTGATAAAGAGACATGGGCAGGTTAAGTGGACTCATCCTCAGATCTTTACAGAGCAAAGAAGCCATCAACCTGACTCTTAAAAACATTCCTCAGGTTCCCGACTCCTGCCCTTCACTGTTTCCGTGAGCCTCCTCGGATCATTTACCACCTTCGTCAACCTTAAACAAACATGGGTTTGCACTCTGGCCTCCGACCCGTTCTTCCAGGATTGTGGAGGTTGCCTGTCTTGCTCCTCGGAGCTCACAATGTGGACGCTAACCTTGACTTTCTGGATAGAAGAAAATCTCAAACATTCTCTCTGAAAGGTGGAAATAGCAGGATGCTTTTTGTCCCTTATTTTGTCTCTACTTCTGTGTTACTAATTCAACCCATTACTCGATCCATTTAGCTGCCATCAGAGAGGAGTAACAACATTTTATTGGCAGACACTGGACACTGCTAGGGGAGGGAGGGAAAAAGGAGGGATGGGGGACATGTGGTAATACACTGGGTACCAGGTCCACTATCGGGGGAGAGAGGGCTCACTAGAAGCCCAAACCTCACCTTCATGCAACTTACTTATGTGGCAAAACCTTACGTGTATCCTACAACTCTAAAATAAAATAAATAAAGCAATATTTTAACCAGCTTGGATTCCATTAGAGAAGAAGCAAATCTCCTTCCCACAGAGTCAAGCATGGTGGTTTCGATTTTTACAGGAAGAACCTGACTGGTGTCATTCAGGATCACAGTAGGTGCATCCCTTCACCTGAAACTGTGTCTACATTGCCCCCAAAGACTCAGATCCACGGAAGTCAGACGCCAACAACCAAGTCAAATCGACAGTCAGGTGAAGTGATAATTTGACTGAGTTGAATGATTGTTGATCAGCCTGATGAGTTCAGTTCAAGGCAATCATCCTGGGGCCCATTGTTGCTCAGGTTGTCCCTGATGGAATGAACACAGACTATGGTAGACACAGGGAAACAGGAGTGGCTGGCAGAGGGAATTGGCTGTCGGATCACTGACCCACAGCGTCTGACTGGTCACAGGATTAACTTCTGAAAGAGTAGCTGTTCAGTCTGTTATTCACCTTGTCTGAGAGCTGTGATGTGGCTAAGGGCGCAAACCCTAGAACCAAGACCACCTGGGACCACATCTCCTCTCTGTCACTCACCATCTTTGTGACCGTAAGTGGTATACAAATCTGCTTTCTGCGTCTAATCTATAATTTAGGCATACAACTACCTCTCTCAAAGGACGGGGCCGTTTGGTGGATGGATGGATTAAATAATACACATAAAGTGCTTATTAAGCAATAAGCATTAGCCATTATTTTTGTTGCTAATATCTACCAAGAGGAAGCTTCAGATTGGAGTCTTCATAGTATGAGTACAATTTCCCAGTGACTTGGATCTTTTAAAATGTGAAATAGCATATCTCCTAGCAAAAAGACATGTCCATTTATCAATAAATATTTCATTTTTCCAGAGTTCTCCAAAGACTCTTGGATATCATACTAGATAATACCAACAGAAAGTTTATCTGGAATTATCCTATTGAAAATTCATAGTGGCACCAAAATGACCAGAGCTGTTTTTATATTGACTAACACATATCATCCTTTTTTCTTAATCTTTAATTAAAAAAAATTTTTTTTGAAGTGATGGGGTCTAACTCTGTAGTCCAGGCTGGTCTCAAACTCCTGAGCTCAAGCTCAGCCTCCCAAAGTGCTGGGATTACAGGTATGAGCCACTGTGCCTGGCCTCTAAAACATGTGATATATTAGAGAGATGAAATATGTGGGGAAAATGCATTTTGTGTCGTGGGTCTGGAGCCACTGTGTCTCATGGGCTCGCCTCAGTGCAATCTCAGAGATTCCGAGTTTAGAAGGCCCTGCACTTGGTTTAATGTTCCACTGTTGTCATCTAGAAAATCATGACAACTTTTGAACAAAGGACTCTACATTTTCCTTTTGCAGTGACCCCTGTGAACTACGTAGCTGGTCCTTCCTAGGTGTGACCTGGCACTGGTAGCTAAAGCAATACACATTCTGCTAATAGGAACCTTTCAGTTAGAAGACACCTGCGTGAATCTTGGAGCTGAAACATAAGGTTCCTTGCAGGTACTGTCTGTGAAGGGGCTACCTCAAGGACCACAGCTGCCCGATAGCCCGGACTCAAAGAGCTTACCCCAACTGGTTTTCCCAGGTCAGGGAAGCAGGGGGATTCGGAGTCAGTTCCCTCATCTGCATCCCACGGGTATCAGCTCATTATTCAAAAATGGATTCAGGCCAGGCACAGTGGCTCAAGCTTATAATCCCAGTACTTTGGGAGGCAGAGGTGGGAGGATTGCTTGAGCCCAGGACTTTGAGACCAGCCTGGACAACATAGCAAGACCTCGTCTCTATAAAACTAAAGAAACTAGCCAAGCGTGATGACATGTTCCCGTAGTCCCAGCTACTCAGGAGGCTGAGATGGAAGGATCAACTGAGCCCAGGAGATGGAATCTGCAATGAGCCATGCTCGTGTCACTACACTCCAGCCTGGGAGACAGAGTAAGACCCCAACTTGAAAAAAAATTTTTTTCAAATAATCTTTAGAGCCTAAAAGTGTCTTGATATCAAACATAGAAATAAAGACTCAGATTTCTACCTTCCATGGTGATTGATAGATGAATAATACACATAAAGCGCTTATTGAGCAATAAGCATTAGCCATTATTTTTGTTGTTACTATTATCTAACAAAAGCAAAGTTCAGATAGGAGTCTTCATAGCATGAGTTGAATTTCCCAGTGCCTTGGATGCTTTCAAATGTTAAATAGCATATCTCTACTCTTTCTCTTGCTCATGGCTCATTCAGAAACTCCTGACATGGTCTCTGTATTGTTTTTCTGCAGCGTGAGATAAAAAGACTGTTTTAGTTGTTTGATTTTTACTGTGTGATTAGTCTAGGCGTGATAGAGAGAGAATCACGTAAAGCATTATTTTATTTGAAAGCCAGAAGCACATAATGTTTATTAATAAAGAGCCTGGTTTACATAGATTTTATTATTATTGAGCATAAAATGGTTTATATTACAAGCAAGGGTGAAATTACTAACTAATTAGCCTGTGAAGATCATGTTTAATGGAATATATAAATCTAGGGTGTTGCTATTTTTTTTTTTTTTTTTTTTTGCAAACCTTAAGGGTCTTATTCATTAAACATGTACATATGCAGCTTTTATGCTGAAACAAGGGATTATGATACACAATTCAAGGTCAAATGATTCATTTGTGTTTCCCAAAGTCCAAAATCCCAGTGCTTTAAATTCCTTAACTCGTACAGAAGCTGGTTTCAACACACAGCCACTTTGGTGTGAACACAGAATTCAATTACAAATGATGATAATTAAAAGAAGTAAATCGTAATTGACTGAAGTCAAGGTGAAGAATTTAAGGGCTAATTTTTTTCTCTTTCTCTCTCTCTGTGTCTCTCTCCCTCTCTCTCTCTGAGTACTATAGCTTAAGACCTACTTAGCTCTTCCAAAGGAACTTTGTTTCTATTAACTCAGAGGATTGCACAATCTTTGTAAACACACCATTCTCATATATTTCAGTTAAATTTTGTAATAGCACCATAAAATGTGTCAGGCATCACAATAAACTATCAGTCACAGGAAGCACAAATTGTATGGGAAAATTACTAGAAACCATGTCTTGGATAGAAGAAAAACAAGTAAAATCCTTCAAGAATTTGGAAAAAATAATCTGAAATGTTTCTTTAGAGTGTGTGTTTCTCATTGAAGTAAAATAAAGCCTGTGTTGTGAGTAGGATTTCAGAGTCTGAAGCAGTGTGGCTACTTTAATCCTCTGACTCCCCCCCTCCCTCCTCACATTCTTGAATGCTGGTTCCTGCCCAAGGCCACTGGGGAAGAGATAACCTTCCCTTTTCCCCGTCCCCTGCCACTCTGGAGTGTGGTGCTGTTATCCACAGGGGGCTAAAGCTGCAGGGATGTGCTCAAATGCACACTGCCATTTTTTGCTTTAGAAGAGGTTTTATGGGTAAAGCCAAGAGTATATTTGGCTTATCGTCTATGACTCAATTCATTAAAAGTTGACTCGCAACACAGCATGATCCTAGTCCTTTCATTCAAAATCCAAGTCTGCACACCGTGGACAACTCTCTTCTGTTCTGGAGGCTGGAACACACTCATTGGAAAGAACACAGAGGCCTCGGCTCAGGTTGGGCTGATGAGTAACAAGTTGTTCCAACAGCCTCAGGGTGGCTACAACAATCAAAAATAAGGATGGTCACGGTGGCTCATGTCTGTAATCCCAGCACTTTGGGAGGCTGAGGCAGGAGGATCGTTTGAGGACAGGAGTTCAAGACTAGCCTGGGCAAAGCAGTAAGACCTCATCTCTACAAAAAATAAAAAAATAAAACAATTAGCCGGGCGTTGTGGGCGTGCCTGTAGTCCCCAACTACATGGGAGGCTGAGGAGGAAGGATGGCCTGAGCCCAGGAGGCGGAGGCTGCATTAGCCGTAAGCTTGCCACTGCACTCCAGCCTGGGCAACAAAGTGAGACCCCGACTAAAAACAAAAAAACAAAAAAATTTAAACACAAAACAACCCACCAGAGCTGCTCTGATAATCGTGATTCTTTTCCCCAGCCACTCTGCAACCACCTCAACGACCCGAAATGATGAAAACATTATTCACCACGAAGATAAGGCTGTCTGCTGCCGGAAAGTCCCCGTCATTCCGTTTTATGCGAGTGCTTTTGTTTAATGTCAGATCTCAGAGCAGATCGAGACGTACCAAGCCACACGATTTGCAGCCAAGAAGCCTGCGTTTAGGGAGAGTCTCCCGCGCTCGCTCTGGCGGGTCCCCTGGACGCGGATGCTCGCGGGGCCAAGAGCCGGGCCCGCCGGCCCGCGTCATCTACAGACGAACACTGCCCCCTGCTGGAAACGGCTCGCGTTGCCGCCAGAGGAGCTGGCCGCGTGGACGACGAGCCCCGTGAAACCGGGAAGTCGACTCAGTTCTTTCACCTTTTTTCGGTTCTTCGCTGTCAGTTCGGCAGAATTAGACCTGCGAAAAAGAAAAGAAAACCGCTACTGCAGAGTAAGACAACTTGGTTTAGGTCATGATAGTCGTTTTTAGGAACGGTCATCCCTGGCAAACATCCAACTTAAAGGAGAGGCCAAGAGGGACCCAGCAGCCTCGGTGGCCACGGGGCCCCTTGAGATGCCGCAAGGAAGGCAGAAGAGAAAGCCTGGGAGGCTCTGACGTGGCCAGTCCCAGCACCAGAGGCAGAGCCAGCGCTCAGGCCCAGTTACCGCTCCCAGGGCTCGAACCCGGGCTCACCCCCAATCCGAGCCCCAGGATGGGCTTTCCCCGGGGGGCAGGCACCCCCAACCTGAGCCCCAGCACGGGGCTTCCCGCGGGCGGACACCCCCCATCCGAGCCCCAGGACGGAGCTTCCCAGGGGACAGACCCCTCCAACCCGAGCTTCCCCGGGAGCAGACATTCCCAATCTGAGCCCCAGGGAGGCTTCCGGGGTGGGGTGGGGGGGACGGACACCCCCAGTTCGAGCATCACATCGGAGCTTCCCGGGAGGCAGAAAAGCACAGGGTTGGTCCCGTTCCGGGGAGGTGCCAGCACGCGAGGCGCCTCCCGCGGGGTGCCCTTCCCCAGCGCCCTGCCCGCTTCCTGGGGCGAGCCGCCGGGGCGATCCCCGGGGAGCAAGGCCCCCGGCTGACCCCACACGGGAGCAGCGGGCCGCCTGCTCCTGCCTCCTCCTGGCCCGGGCGGGTGGCGAACCCCCGGAGCCTCGGCCAGTTCGGGAAAGCGCGGCGGCGGCCGACGGGCCCCTGGAAAGCACAGCTCAGATCCAGCCGGCGGGGCGTCCGCGGTCCTGGGGCGCTAACGAGGGACCACGCGCGACTGAAACATCCTCCCTGCGCCCTTGTCCACGCGGCTGGGGGACAGGGCTGGGGGCTCCTTCCCCGGAAGGGCAGGCCACGGTTCCTGCGGGCCACAGTGTCTGAGCGCTTGGTTTAAGCAGCCCTTTACAGATCCCAGGGATCCCGAAGGCCCTCCTTTACCGTAGAACAGACCCCGTGTTTGCCCTGACATGTGCATCTTGAGAGTGGGCCCATGGCTCCACTTGCTGAAGTCACCGTATCACTCCTCAGGGGGCTGAGGAGGAAGGATCGCGTCTAAGGCCAGGAGTTCGGGGTCAACCTGGGCAGCGTAGCAAGAACATGTCTCTAAAAAATGAGACTAAATAAATGAACTGGGTTGGTCGTGGGCCCCTGTAGTCCCAACAACTCGGGGAGGTTGAGGCAGAAGGATCGCTTGAGCCCAGTTCAAGGCTGCAGCGAGGGATGGGCACCCCACTGTCCTCCAGAAGGGTGACAGAATGAGACCCTGTCTCTAAAAAGCGATGAGATAAAAATAAAAATAAAACAAAGGCCAGGTGCAATGGCTCACGCCTGTAATTCCAGCACTTTGGGAGGCTGAGGTGGGAGGACTGCTTAAAGCCAGGAGTTTGAGACCAGCCTGGGCAACATGGTGAGACCTCATCTATGCAAAAAATATTTTTAAAAACTGGCCAGGCATGGTGTTGTGCACCTGTAGTCCCAACTACTTGGGAGGCTGAAGCAGGAGGATCACGTGAGCCAGAAGTTGAGGCTGCAGTTATGATGTCACTACTGCACTCCAACCTGGGTGACAGAACAAGATCCTATCTCTAAAAAAAAAAAAAAAAGATCACCATATCAACCTCTGAAAATCAATGTGAATATCAGTGTGCTACCTTGGGTAACCAAAAAATTCTATCAACTATGTACCCAAATAATTAATACATTTCCTGTGAGAAGTCATGTTGGCCAGAAAAGAACCACCAATACTAATTCAGTATTTAATTTTTTTAGTAGCAGTCCCTTTCAGTGACTTATTTATATTGCCAATTTCAGAATAATTATTATACTTACAGAAAAAAAAAAATCTTCCTTCAAAAACTCCTGTCCCTCATAAGCACTCTCTAAAATGCCTCCCCCTTTGCTTCCAGAATTGCCCTTCCTTTTTTTTTGAGGCTCACTCTATTGTCCAGGCCGCTGCAGCCTTGACCTGTTGGGCTCAGGTGATCCTTCCACCTCAGCCTTCCAAGTAGCTGGAACCACAGGCATGTGCCGCCATGTTGGCTAATTTTTTTGATTTACTGTAGAGGCGAGGTTGCACCAAATTGCCCAGACTGGTCTCGAACCCCTGGACTCAAGCAATCCTCTTGCCTCTGCCTCCCAAAGTGCTAAGATTATGGGTATGAGCCGCCGCGCCCAGTTCAGAATTGTCTTTCTAAACCTAAATAAAATGTAATCATACAACACTCCCCTCTTCAAAATTCTTGATTGTCCTCTGTTACTAGACATTAACAAGCACTCAGTATGAAAAGCATTTTAAAATCAAATTAGTTTTGAAGAAGCTTTATTTTTATTCTCCTCTTGACATATTAATGCTCTGAAAATCCTACATCAGAAAAACTACTGAACCTTGCTATGTCAAGTATTTCTCAAATGCATTGGACCACAGAATGTTTTTATTAATGGAGCACCTATTAACATATTGCGGAGTCCAGGGAACACTGTCTAGAGACTACTGGCTGCTGGAATAAAAATCTAGACTCTTCAGCATGGCATGTCGGCGTTTCTTAATCCAGCACTTGCCTGCCATCTTTAGATCCATTTCCTATAGTATTCCTCCATGTTCCCTGCTGTGGACCCAACTCTTTGCTATTTCCAGATTGTATCTTGTTCTTTCACGCTTCCATGTCTTTCTTTCTTTCCTTCTTTCTTTCTTTCTTTCTTTCCTTCTTTCTTTCTTTCCTTCTTTCTTTCTTTCTTTCTTTCTTTCTTTCTTTCTTTCTTTCTTTCTTTCTCTCATCTTTCTCCTTCGCTCGCTCTCTCTCTCTCTCTCTCTCTCTCTCTCTCTCTCTCTCCCCCTTCCTTCCTTCGTTCCTTTCCTCTTTTGAGTCAGGGTGTCACCCAGGATGGATGGAATGAAGGGGTGCAATCATGGCTCACTGCAGTCTCCACCTCCTGGGCTCAGGTGATTCTCCTACCTCAGTCTCCTGAGTAGCTCGGGCTATTGGCTTATGTCACCACACCCAAATGATTTTTAGACTTTTTTGAAGAGACGAGGTTTTGCTATGTTGCCTAGGCTGGTCTCAAACTCCTGGGCTCAAGCAGTCCTCTTTCCTTGGCCTCCCAAAGTGTTGAGATTACAGATGTGAACCACTGCGCCCCTCTGTGAGTCACTGTGCCCAGCCATGTTACTTTAAATATGCCTACAGGGTTCTTGGTCCTCTTTTTTTCCACCTGGCCACATCCTAACTATGATTTCAAGCTTCTAGTCAACTCTTCCTACTTGATGAAGACCCCTCCCCTAACATCCCCCCAAAAGATTGAGACACTGCTCTTTCTGTGCCCTGGCCCTTGGGTACCCCCCTACTTACATACCACTGTGTGGTTTGTTTTTTTTTTTTCTGTTTGTCTCCCCAAAAAACTCTTTCAGAGACCCAGAGTAACACTATTTCTCAGGACTCCTCTTAATGCCTGGAGCACTCAGAGATCAATGTCTGGGAAGTTTGTTCTGACATTTCCTTGTTTATTTCACTTCCTTCTTTATTCAAAGTAGTCCTACACAAAGCAATTTTATGTCTTCTTAAAAGTCCTGATGGTATTAATACTAATAATAATAGCTAATATTTATTGAATGTTTACCATGTGTCAGGCTCCACACTAAGTATTTGTCAAGGAAAGTTTGTTTAATGATCACAATGACCATATGATATAAATATATGATTATCTCCATTTTATAGACAGGGAAACAAGGCACATAAAAATTAAGTAATTTGCTCAAAATCACACAACAGCTGGATGCAGAGCTGGGATTTTGCACCCTGAATTCTTAGTTCTTACATTATAAAATGTTCATGTGTCTATTTAAACATGGGAAAAACACACTACACTAGAAGTAGAAAAAATGAGATATGAGATTTCCTCCAATTCACCGTGGAGGAGGAAGAATTACACCCAGATATTTACAGTCCAACGTAGGAAGATCACAGGGGAACTACAAACAGGTCTTGAAAAAACCTGCCAGGTTCTTGGAGAAAATCAGAGAGCATGATAAAGAAGATTGGAAATGTTATTTATTCTATGAAAATGAAGTAGCCTTCAGGGGTTACCTTGAGGGCCAGCTGGAGACTCATCTCTGGTAAGCCTTCTGCTGTGCTTTCCCTGGGGGCACAGAGACTATCAGTCAGCTGTTTTAATAGCAGTTGGAACTGTAGTCAGTTTGGTGACACTAACCACCAAGACCACCCCAACAACCAAAACTTACCTGTCCCAGTACTGAAGTCACCTTTTTTTTTTTCTTCTGAATTGGGATCTCACTCTGTTGCCCAGGCTGAAGTGCAGTAGCAAGAGCCATGATCTTTCAGTCTCAGGCTCCCAAGCAGCTGGGGTTACAGGCATATACCACCATGTCTGGTTAAATTTTAATCTTTTGTTAAGACGAGATCTTGGTCTCCTCTTTATAGATGGGTAAACTAAGGCTCGGCGAGCCTGGTGACTGCTTAAGGTCACCCAGTGAGTAACAAAGTTAAGTTCAAACCCAGTTCTGACTTCAAAACCCCTTGAAAGACTCCGAGGAAACCAAGCAGTCTTTAGCAGTTTTCTAGGATTTTAGCTGCCTCCATGAAACTGTCTATGCTCTTGTATTCTTTTCTTGAACATTAGCCTGGCCATCCAAAACTAGGCTGTGTTTCTCCTGAGATGGAACGTTTTATGCTTTTGTCTATTGTTGTTGAGCAGAGGGTAGCTGTTCATTGAACATCTTTGCACCGATTAAATGAAGACCAAAAGCAAATGTGTGTGTAGATCAAGTGGTGGAGGCAAAGTCAGCCAGCCACAAGGCTCTGTCACTTCACACGACCACGTGCTGTGTGGACCCAGGTGCCTCCTGCCTCTGCCTGTGACAGTCACCAAGGGTCTTAACGTCTCAGGGTCTGCAGGCCATCATTGATAAAATGATGATATAGATTTATCTGAGGGTCCTTCTCACTCTACATTTCCAGAGTGATAGTTTCCGAATTGAAAGGAGTAGAAACTCCCCCAGGAATGCCAATGTGACTGATAAATAATTTGCATTTTCAGTGGTTTGCAGAAGAATTCAAATGCCTAAGTATTTTATTTCCAGTATGTAGCTCGCCTTTCAATAAAATGAATAAAGAAGTGGGAACACTTCTACACTGTTGGTGGGAGTGCAAACTAATGCAACCTCTGTGGAAAACAGTATGGCGGACTCTTAAAAGCTCTAAACATTGACCTCCCATATGACCCCGCAATCCCCCTACTGGGAATATACCCTGAAGAACTCAAATCACACTATAGAAAAGACACTTGCACACCGTATGTTGATCGCAGCATTGTTCACAATAGCAAGAACCTGAAAGCAACCACGCTGCCCATCAAAAGAGGCCTGGATTTTTAAAATGTGGTACATATACACGATGGAATACTACGCAGTCATAAAAAAGAACAAAATCATGAATTTCGCGGCAACCTGGATGGAACTAGCGTCTATAATACTGAGTGACCTCTCACAGAAACAAAGATCTGAGTATCACATGTTCTCACTCATATAGTGGACCTTGAACATCCAACGTAATACTATAAGAAAATGACTGACAGCGGTGGTGGGACACTATGGGGGGGGAGGGAAAGGGAGATGGGATTAATGGTAGTAAATATCTGTCTGGGGACGGGGAGACACCTCTTAGCAACAAGGGTGCCTGAACGAAGCATATTTGTATACCTAACCCTTAACTGTAACCCACAATATCATAATAAACAATATTGATTTAAAAAAAAAAAAAATAGGCTGCCTCTCTTCCTACTGAACATGCCTGAACATGTCTTCCCACTTTCACCTAAGAATGGACTATTAATCCCCTTATATGGGCCAAATTATGTCTCTATTAAAATTCATATGCTGAAGCCCTAAGCTTCAATGCAACTGTCTTTAAAGATAGGGCCTTTAGGGAGGTAATTGAGATTAAATGAAGTTAAAAAGGTGGGGTCCCAATCTGATCACACTAGTATTCTTATAGGAAGAGGAAGAAACACCAGATATCTCTCTCTCTCTCTCCCTCCCTCCTTCTCTCTCTCTCTCTCTCTCTTCCCCTCTCCCCACTCCCTCCCTCTCTCTCCTAACACACAGAGAAAAGGTCCTATGAGGACACAACAAGAAGGAGGCCATCTATCTACAAGCCAGGAAGAAAGGCCTCAGGAGAAACCAAAACTGCCAATACCTTGATCTCAGTATCTTCAGCGTTCAGAACTGTGAGGAAATTAATTTCTGCCGTTGAAGCCACCCAGTCTGTGGTGTTTGCTATGGCAGTCTGAGCAGACTCGTATACCCCTAAAGCCAACGTTGTGTTATCCCCAAAAGAACATCCACATTTTCCCGATGACTTACATCAGGACCACTTGTAGTAATCATTCCAGAGTTTAAGAATCAGTGCATAGCCGGGCTCAGTGGCTCAGCCTGTAATCCCATGCTTTGGGAGGCTGAGGTGAGTGGAGTGCCTGAGCCCGCGGGTTCGAGACCCACCTGGGCAACTTGGCGAGACTTCATCTCTACAATAAATCAAAAATTAGCTGGACGTGGTAGCGCGCGCCTGTAGTTCTGGCTACTTGGAAGGCTGAGGCGGAAGGATCGCCGGAGCCCAGCAGGACGAGCGGCTACTGCACTCCAGTCTGGGTGACAGAGTGGGACTCCAACTCAAAAAAAAAAAAGAATCAGAGCAGAATTTTCTAACTTCTTTTCATATCACCTATTTCTTCATCACACCACCCTTTGTAAAAGGCTGATTGTCCCAGAGCTACCCCCTGGTATCCCAGCCTCTGAAATTCGGTCACAGGCCAAGAGACTGGAAGGTGCCCACAGCCTCTCTGCTTGTCCTTAGAGAACTTCTGGTGACTTCACACTTGCCCCTCAGCTAGCAGCACTGGGCACATCATCAAACAGGGCGGCCCAGGAGACTGCGCCCCAGAATTTGGTACTGCTCTGTGGGTTCCTGCTACCTGTCACTTCCTCCACACATGTCAGTTCCTGGCTTTAAGGGAGGAGGAAAAAAGAAAGTAGGTTGTCACTCCACTGCTGTCCCTAGTTTTACTGATACTTATTCATTGATTCTTTCATCCAACATATATTTACTGAATGCCTATTAAGCACCAGGCATGGTTCCAGAGACTTGGGATTTTGCAGTGAGAAAAGCAAGTAAAATTCCCCATCTTCTTGGAGTTTATATTTTATCGTAAGCTCTTCTAAGTAACTAACTTTTTTCTTTGTGTGTGTGTGTGCTTTGTTTTTTTTTTAATTTTTCTCCCCTTTATTTCAATACCTTGAGCGGGTACAAATCGTTTTTGGTTACACAGTTGCATTATAGAGTGGCAAAGCAGTCTGGGCTCTGAGTGATCCCACCACCCCCGCCCATGCACATTGTACCCGTTTCCCACCCTCCCGTTTCCGAGTCTCCACGGTCCATTATATAATTAGGTGACTTTAAATCAAGCAAGAATTCTATTTTATTTCATCTTGTTTTAGCACAGCTCTAGTTTTCACAGGCTAAAGATGCGTTTTCTGACTCTGTGATAGCTTTGTGTTTCCGACCAGTTCCTTGTGAAAGTGAATGACATGATCATTCGTCCATTTTTCCAAGAGAGACGTCGCAGGACAAAGGATCACTGGACCTGCCTTTTCCCACAGCTCCACACACCAGATCAACGCAAGGCATAACATCGAGGATTTCCAAAATCTGGAGTGCAGATTCACCACCCGCAAGTAGAGCACAGGACTGCCCATTCTTACTTTCCACTTAAGCCCTGTACTGGCAGTAAAAATGCAAACAAATTTCCCCATAACTTCTCCACAGGGATGTTTCTTGGCTGGTTTTTTAGAACCCCATTGCATGGGCTCAGACAAAATCAAGCAAGGTCATGACAGTGAAATGCATGTTGCACGCTGATCAGAGACCTCGGGTAGGAGTAACAGGCATGAGCTCCTATCCAAGAAATACTGAATTCACCCTGTCATTATTTTATTTTCAACTATAGCAAGTCTCAATCAAACTGCTATCTGGATTCAAAGCACTGTTTTCTGAAAACATGTAAAAGCCAACTTATACTTATGTGCAAAATGTTCCTATTAAATATAAATGATTCAGTAACGTAGATCAGATTTTATCATAGTGTAAAAAAATCTCTTCTTTAAAGTCAACCAACTTAGAAACAGCCTTTATTATAGTTATAATGAATATAAAGATGTTTTTAGTATTCTCTCATGTGTTGAAGAAAATGTATTTTCCCCCTACCAAAATCAGTAGACAACTGTCAGTGTCCCAAGGTTTTATGTCCAAGCAGGGGAATTTCTCTAGGTTGTGACTGATCATCCCTGTGTATCTTGCTTTCTTTCTTAATTCCTAACAAGCTTACCATCCTGGAAGCTCACCCTCTCCAAAACTATGATGGTGACAACTCAACTAGTGGGGGTTGGGCAGATAATGTGTTTGGGTCAAAATGGAATAGGGTTTAATTTCAAGAAACTTATTTCAGAGAAATTGCCACCACTTGGCTTCTGTCATGGAGGGGTAAGTCAAAACTGCTCTAGGACTGGATATATAGAGACAAGCCAGTCTGATCATCAAGGCAAAGCTTAATGTCCAGGTCATGGTGCCAGCTGGCCAGAAAAATCCAAGCCCTTGCCCTCAGACCCCTGCGAGGTCAGCATTTAGTATCTAGATGGAACCAGCCTTAGGAGTATTAGAAACAAAAGGCTTCAGACCTGGCATGGTGGCTCACAATTATAAGCCCAGCACTTTGGTAGACTGAGGCAGAAGGAGTACTTGAGCCCAGGAGTTTGAGACCAGTTTGGGCAACATAGCATGACCTTGTCTCTACAAAAAAAAAAAATAATCAAAAAATTAGCCAGGCATGGTGGTGTGTGCCTGTAGTCCCAGCTACTTGGGAGACTGAGGTGGGAGTATTGTCTAAGCCCAGGAAGTGAAGGCTGTGATAAGCCATGATCATGCTACCACACCCCAGTCAGGGCAACAAAATGAGACCCCCAACTCAAAAAAACAAAAAACAAACTTTGTTAGAAATCACTGGTGTTTGGCCAGCAAATATCAAGCTGGTTTTGAAAATCATTTTTTTTTTATTTTTTTGAGTTGGAGTCTCTGTCACGCAGGCAAGAGTGCAGTGGCCGCTCCCGGCCACGGCAGCCTCGACCTGCTGGGCTCCGGCGATCCTTCTGCCTCAGCCTTCCAAGTAGCTGGAACTGCAGGCGTGCGCTACCACACCTGGCTAATTTTTGATTTATTGTAGAGATGAGGTCTCGCCAAGTTGCCCGGGCGGGTCTCGAACCTGCAGGCTCAGGCAGTCCACTCACCTCAGCCTCCCAAAGTGCTGGGAATTACAGGCTGAGCCACCGAGCCCGGCCTTGAAAATCATCAATGATCTTTCTACTCAAGGTTCAGGTCCTCCTGAAGACCAGCAAGATGCCCACGTGCGTTCTCATGGATGAAACTATGGCAAACACCCACCGCTGGGAATCACCAGCAGGTGGCTACAACTTCTCATGGACAAAGTGTTCCTTGCACTTGTTTTGCTTTGGGAGATTAAATGAAAAGACAATTAAAGATGAGAGAATGTTCCTTGTGTTCTGCCAAACCAAGGCCCCTCTTCAGTACTCTTCCCTCCCTCATGCCTCCCATTACTTTTATTTTATTTTATTATTTACTTTATTATTTTATTTTATTATTATCTTTTTTCAAGTCAGAGTGTCACTCTGTCACTCAGAGTGCAGTGTCCAAATCACGGCTCACCACAGCCTTGAACTCTCAATCTCAAGCTCTCCTTCAGCCTCAACCTCCCGAGTAGCTAGGACTACAGGTGGCTGCCACCATGCCGGGCTAATTTCTTGATGTTTTGTGGAAACGAGGTCCCAGTATGTTGCCCAGGCTGGTCTCAGACTTCTGGGCTCAAGTATTCCCTCACCTCAGTCTCTCAATGTGCTGTGAGTCACCACACCTGGCTGCTCCTCTCACTACTTTAAACCTCCCGGGTTTCAAGTTCAAATTCAGACTGATGTTCTTCTGCATCTTGTTTAGCCGGGGTTGGCATGAACAATACCCTGTTTCAAATAAGGTTTATTTAAAAAAAAAAACTCATAAAGTTCCCTGGACATCAAATTACTCTTACAAAACAACAATTTGATGAATTAAGTATAAAGGCATCAGAAACATGTGGATTAAATTTCCCTCCAAATACGCGTGGGATGAACTATTCAGAGGGAAAGTGCTTGGGAAAAATGTATTCTGAATTTTCCTGAACTCAAAATGTTTGAAAAAAATCATCTCAGATGGACTCGACAGCTCTCCCCCACCCTGGGTCACACCACGTGATGAACACGTGTAGATTTATACATGGCAGGGCCACAGAGGCAGCCACAGAGGCACAGGCATTCTTGTGGCCCAGGGTAATCACTATGGTGTATGGAGTGTTCTGTGAAGAGAGGCCGCAGGGCCTTAAGCCTGGCTGTGTTCACACTTGCAGAGGGTTTGTTTTTGTTTGGTTTCTTCATATGAGAGAAGGCGGTTGTAATGATTTCCACCACCACTCACCCCCCGCCCCCCAAGTGCTCTTATTCCCATCGCTGAGCCCCTCGAGGAGAATCTACTGTGTGTGACAAAGAAATATGTCTTTTCTCTGTGTTATAGACCTTGGAGCCCAGCCAGGACCCCGCCCCCCAGGCCTGAGCTCCTGCTCCCCGTGGGAGATTTGCATCTCACTGCCGAATGCTGAGCCCTGAGAGGTCTCAGCTGGGCAGGATGGTGGGAGCTAAAAGTAGTAAGCAAGAAGTCTCCATTTTCCAGCTCATTCTGCACAGTCTGCGCTGCCAGAAAGTCAACGCCAAATCTGATTTAAACTGTATACAAGAAAAGAACATCACCGTGAGTACATGCAGTCTCTCTTCTCTTCACCCTGCCCAAGACCCTTCCAGGCCGGGAACCTCTACTTAGGGTTTCATTTACTTTTGCATTGCTAATTACTCTATTTTTTTCTCTTCTTCCTCCTGCATTTAATCCTACCATTTACTTCCATAATGGTCTGATTTTCTCCAGCTCTCTTTACCCATGAGTCTTTAACTTACACACGGAACAAAGTCAACTTTTGAAAGGTAAGTAAGAATTTGAAAAAGAGGGCATGGTGGTGCATGCCTGTAGTCCTAGCTACTCAGGAGGCTGACAGGAGAGGATGACCTCAGCCCAGAAGGTTGAGGCTGTGGTAAGATGCAATCATGCCATGGCACTCCAGCCTGGGTGACAGAGGGAGACCCCAACACACACACACACACACACGCACACACACACGCACGCACGCACGCACGAATTAGCAAAAAAGAAGATTGGCATCAAAAAGAGCAGTCTAATATCTGGGGAAAAACTGCATCAGCTTAGAAGGTATGGAAGTATGTACACTATATCCAAATAGGGAAAGAAGATCCATTTCTCCTGTCTTGTACATTATCATTCTTATAAAAGTTATAGAAAAAAATTTTAATAAAGTCATCTCTGGTATTCAGATAGGTTTGCTGGGACTATGAAGGGGGAGCCGTTAAAATGAAATTATAAAAAATTGTGTATTTATTCTTACATGCATAAACTTCAGTCACCTCCAAAGTACTCTCCGTTTGATGCAATACATCTATTGAGAGGCTTTTTCCACTGCTCAAAACAGTTTTTGAACTCGTCGCTTTTGACGCCTTTTAGTGCTTCTACCATTCTTTTGTTTCACCTCTTCCTCTTCCACATCAGCAAATTATTTCCCTTTGAGAACTTTTGCCACCCTGGGAAACAAACAAACAAGCAAACAAAATCACTCTGGGTACTATCAGATGAATAGAATAAGTGGGGCACGCGGGTCATGTGCCATGGTCAAAAACCGTTTGGGGTCAAAAACTGCTCAACACTCATAATGGTGGGGCAGGTGCATTTGTAAATCACCCATCGGGAAATTTACAAACATGCTGAAAGAATCTCCAACAACAACAAAAATTCACTGCAGCCAAATGCAGCCTCTCACAACAGCACTAGCTGGTACACTGATGCAGATGGGTTCCTAGAACACTGACCTAGTGAGGGAAGCCTGGACTACAAGAGGCCCACCCTCCAAAAGATAATTCTGGCTTTTCTGGGGTCCCCTTCATATACAACAAGTCTAATAATTTTTAGAACGCTCTCCTAAACTACACATCTTTTTTTAATTTTATTCTTTTGGGTTGGGGGTCTCATTCTGTCATCCAGGCTGGAGTGCAGTGGCACCATCGCGGCTCACCGCCGCCTCAACCTCCTGGGCTCAGGCAATCTTTCTACCTCAGCCTCCCAAGCAGCTGGGACTACAGGCACATGCCACCATACCTGCCTAAATTTTCTTATTTTTTGTAGAGACAAGGTCTCACTATGTGGCCCAGACTGCTCTCAAACTCCTGGGCTCCTGCAATCTTCCCACCTCAGCCTTCTTTCCTGGGTAACCCCACCTCCAACACCATGTTACAAGCCTTTAAGGAGCCTCATTCTCTCCTGACAGAAGAGACTTCATCACCCAGAACACACCCGGCCCTTCCCATGATGACTTGGCATGCGGCTGTCTTTCCCCACTCCAGGAACTCCCTGAGGGATGAGATAGGATCATAGGGGTCTCTGTTCCCCATAGCAAATGCCTGATGGCTTTGAGTGAATAGATGTGTGAGAATAAATACATGGAGAAAGGAAATCATGGTAGACAGGTCTGTATGAGCTGACTAAATTAACTGTTTTGTGAACAGGTTGTAGCAATATTTTTTTTTTTTGAGTTGGAGTCTCACTCTGTCTCCCAGACTGGAGTGCAGTGGCCGCTCCCGGCCACCGCAGCCTCGACCTGCTGGGCTCCGGCCATCCTTCCTCCTCAGCCTTCTGAGTAGCTGGAACTACAGGCGCGCGTTACCTCACCCGGCTCATTTTGATTTATTGTAGAGATGAGGTCTCACCAAGTTGCCCAGGCAGGTCTTGAACCTGCGGGCTCAGGCACTCCACTCACCTCAGCCTCCCAAAGGCGTGGGATTACAGGCTGAGCCCGACTTAGCAATATCTTATTACCGTACAATTTGGCCACAGAACTACCAGCAATAACCAGACTATGGTACAACTGAACTCGTTCTTTTGTTTCTTATTTTTTTATTTTTTATTTTTGACAGGGTCTTGCTCTGTTGCCCAGGCTAGGGTGCAGTGGCACAATCATAGCTCACTGCAACCTTGAACTCCTGGGCTCAAGTGATCCTCCCACCTCAGCCTCCCAAGTAGCTGGGACTGCAGGCACATGCCACTGAGCCCAGCTTTTTTTAAAAAACATTTTTTGCAGAGATGAGGTCTTGCTGTGTTGTCCAGGTTGGTCTCAAATTCCTAGCCTCAAGCATTCATCCTGGCTTAGCCTCCCAAAGTGCTGGAATTATAGGTGTGAGCCACTTGTACCCAGCATTTTTTGGTCATCTTTACCTGCAAATGAGACTAGCCATTTGTGGATCAAATCACATACAAAATGAACTCTCCCCCTAAAAAAAGAGTATATGCCAACAATTATCAATCAAATTTATTAACATTTGAGTGTTTACTGTGCACCAGGCAGTCTTTTGTGTGTTTTATGTGGACCCACTCATTTAAGCCTAGAAAACTCCAGAAGGTGCATGCTTCACGGATGAGAAACCTGCTCGCAGGCACCCAGCAAGCACGGCCAAGCTCTGAACACTAGCCATGGCTGCCCTGCCCGGGTCATGTTGTCTCCCAACAGGTGATGCTATCTCTGAGGACACACATGTTTGCTGTGTGGTCTCCACTAGGGAGAGCAAGACGTATTTCCCAGTATAGAGCCATAATTAAGGTGTCTAGGACGTCTGTCTTACACTCAGATCAAAAAGACACTGTGCATCCCAGTTACTCTAGAGACAGATCCTTCCTTCCCATTGGTTGATTTATTCATAATACACCACACTCCAAAAGTTGGGGGGACAAGTTGTTTCCAACTAGAGTAAACTAATTTTTGCACCCTTTCCCCCAGAAAACTGGTGTTGAGAAGACCTTAACTTAATCATTGCCTGGAAAGCAAGAAATATGAGTGCCGTGCAGCTTCCGGGACTCCAGGTTCCAGAAAGGACCAACCAAATGCAAATCTGGGGTGTAGAAGTCATGGAATGAGAGGTGGGTAGAGCCCTGAGTTTTCCATGGGGGTTGACTCTGTCCACATATCCTGCTCTCCCCTCAAAATTCTGAATTGGGGGGACCAGGCACAGTGACTCACACCTGTAATCCAGCACTCTGGGACCCCAAAATGGAAGAATCACTTGAGGCCAGGAGTTCAAGACCAGACTGGGCAACATAGAGAGACTCCATCTCTACCAAATAATAATAATAATAATAATAAATCTGAACTTTGGAATAAAAGCAACTACCTTACTTGTCTGTCAATATTCTGATAATCCAAGATAGGAAACTAGTCTTAAAGGAGATGAAAAACATAATTTTTGTCATGCCATCTTTGCTATTTCCTTTTGTAATTCTGTGTTATGTTATAATTGCTATAAACTAGCAATGACTATTAAAGTAATCATGGTTCCTCATCCCTGAAAGGTAGAAGGCTTTGACTTCGTCCCTGAAAGGTAGGAGGCTTTGACATCCCCCTCCTCGCCCTCACAGCCCCCACCTCCTTTCCAGAGAGCCTCAGTGAAACCTTTCTGTATATCAAGAGACGCTGTAACCTTGCGGACCTGAGATTAAATTCTATTCCCAGCCCATCAGCAGGACATGAATGCGACACTTCACCTCCCTTCGCCTCTTTCCCTCCATCTGCAAAATAGCCCAAATAATGCGGGCCACCTGCTTCCCTCGCAGGATTGTGCGGAGAATTAATGGTATTAGGCTAACGCTGTCAGCTTCCTGATGAGCTCCATGTATTTGGAATGTGAGGCCCTGCCCAGATATCAAATATAGCCCCTAATCAAAGGACTTTGGGGCCGTCCATATATCTTCAGAACCGGGGGGTGCAGGCACACCAGCTTTTCGATTTGTGACTTGAAACGGTGCCCAGAAGGGAAGGGGACAAGGCATGACTGAAGGCTGTGATCGAGACAACCCTTCTGGTGTCTGTCCATTCAACATCTGTCCGAGGGGAGGTGATTACAGAGCCTCAGATTGCCTGAGTCCATTATCATTAGTGCATTATCTGGTGGCGAAGGGATGGAAAGGACAGGTCAGGCCGAGGAGGTCTTTGTTAAAAGCGGAGGCACCCCCACCCCCCACTTGCCGTTCCAGGCTCTGGTAAAGTGAACTGTGGGGGGGGGCTCCTTCCTCCCCTCTTCCTCCCCTGCTTCTGCTCCCACCCCTCCTTTAAGAATTCACAAAACTGTTCCTGCCAGTTTAAGCAGAAAATGTTCCACGAGGTAACAGGGCCACGGTAATTAATTTTGCTCCTTGACTGGAAGGTGAAAAGCTTTTTATTATGTAAATTATAAATGTCCTGAAGGGAAACTTTATCTCCCTCTCACCAATGAGCCCATCAGGCTGCCTGAATCAGGATTTTTTTTTTTATGTTTATTAGTCTAGGGGGGCCAGTTAGGACATTTCATAGCTTCTAAGTGCTGACATTTATCTACTGCTTCCAAATAAACCCAGTGGCAGGGAGCCACGGGTGGGTCACCAAGTGTGGAGGAGGGGAGATGGAGTCTGGCTGCCCACAGGCAGGCACGGGGTGAAGGGGAGCGGCCCCTGCACCCTCCCTGACGAGGGTGCTGCTTCCTTTCTGTGAGTCCTCCTCACCTGTCTCCTCTCTGCCTTTCTCTATGACACCCTGGCTTCTGGGAACAGCAAACCCTCCCCAGGGCTCAAGGTGCCCTCCTCTTTCTCCCCCTCCTCCTCTTTCTCCTCTTCCTCTTCTTCCCCCCCACCCCACAGCATTCCTGGCCATTTGATGCAGGATCTTTGTTTGGGAGTCATTCTTGTCTTCAGAAGAACACTGGAACTTTTTCTTCCTCCAGTGGTACAAGTTCGTAGAAGGTAATGGTTAATTGTATGTGTCAACTTGGCTGGGCCACAGTGCCCAGATATGTGGTCAGACATTATACTGGATGTTTCTGTGAGGGTGTTTTGGGGGTGAGATTTGCATTTAAATCAGTGAAGTTTGAGGAAAGCAGATTGCCCTCTGTAATGTAGATGGGCCTCATCCAGTCAGTGCAAGGCCTGAATACAAGAAGACTGTCTTCCCCAGAGCAGGAGGGCATTCTGCCAGCAGAAGGTCTTTGGACTTGAACTGCAGCACTGGCACTTCTCTGGGTCTCTAGCCTGCCAGCCTACCCTGCAGATTTTGGACTTACCAGCTTTCATAATCACGTGAGCCAATTCCTTAAAAGTACCCCTCTGTCTGTGTCTCTCCCCTCCCCCTGCCATCTCTCCCTCTCTTTCCATAAATATGTATATATATGGGACACCCCCGCCAAAAAAAAACAAAAAACAAAAAAAACCAGAATTATCTTTTGGAGGGCAGGCCCCTTGTAGAACAGGTTTCCCCCACTAGGTAAGTGTCCTAGGAACCAACATCAGTGTATATGCAAACATTGTTGTGAGAAGCACAGTTAGTTAGCTTCAGTGAATTTTTCTTTTTTAAGATTATTTCAACACATTTGCCCATTTCGTGATGAGAGATTTATAAGCGCAACTGCCCACACCACGCTGTGTTCAACAGTATTTGACCAAAAGCAGCATGACCCCTGTGCCCCACCTTCCCTAATCCCTAGCCCGGAGCAACTTTTTGTTTGTTTGTTTTCCCAGATGAAAAAAGTCCTCAAAGGGAAACATTTTGCCAATGTGGATGAGGTGAAACAAAAAATGGCAGAAGCACTAAAAGGTATCAAAACAGATGAGCTCAAAAACTGTTTTGAGCAGAGGAAAAACCATCTCGATAGGTGTATTGCACCAAACAGAGAGTACTTTGAAGGCGACTGAAGTTTAAACATGTAAGAATAAATACACAATATTTATAAATGATTTCCGGATTTTCTGGGTCCCCCTCATATCCATATATTGCATACACACACACCCACACATATATATGTTCTGGTTTTCTGGAAAACTCTGACACTTATGCCAATGACAATGACTACAAACTGCACGCCACTCCAGAAGGTTAGGGTATGTGAGAGTGATCTGGCCTCATGAGCCTTGAGGAAAGGTGAGCTTTAGTGTCTCCTCTGAGACAGCAGCATCCCCTGATCTGAAACTGGTTGGTCACTGGGAAACATGTCCCAGGCTAAGCAGAGCAGATAGCAGGTGGTCAAGAAGCAGGCAGAGGTGGGGTGAGCTTTTGCTCACTGGAGTACTGCATCTGTACCCTTTGCTTAAAGAAGAGTCGATCTATCTCATTGGTGTTAAGTGGCACACATTAATGAGAAGTTTAGAAGGAGAATGCCACCCTCCAAGGAAGGGGGCCTAGACTGCTTGGAGCTCACTCTCTAGGACATGTGTATATGTATGTGGGAATGTCTGCTGTGTCCCAGTAAAGGAAGTAGCCCTGTTTAATTTTGGAATGACAAGTCAGGAAAGGCATCTCCAAAGAGACAACATTTTAGAGAAACTGAAAAACTAATAGGAGTTGCCCAAGCTGAGGAAGAGTACTTTAGGCAAGGTGGTAGCAGGTATGGAGCCTGAGGGAGAAAGATCTGGAGGAAGCACCCAGGGGAGAGCAGGCAGGCAGGCTGGAGGGCAGGCGGGCTGGAGGGCAGGAGCATGAGTGGGTGGACGGGCTGGAGGTGGAGGCCAGGCAGCCACAGGCAGGGCCACATCATGTAGTAGCCTGGCTGCCCCACCAAGGATGGAGTATTTTCTCCAAGTCCAGAGAGAAGCCAAGACGTTTCTGAAGCAGAGAATGACTTTATCCTCATTTCCATTTTGGCTACATCGATATGGAGCACAGACCAGCAAACCCCCCTGGGGAGCCCTGTGTGATGGGACAAGCATGACCACTGGGAAGTCCTGCTGGTGGTCTTTTCTCTCCCCTCTCCAGCTGGAAAGCTGTGTTCCCTCCTCCCCTTGAGAGTTGCCTCTCAAGAGGAGAGGTGCTTGTTTACATGAGACAGACAGACACAGCTGAAATATGTGATTACACAGAGAGATGGGAGGGCGAGAAAGCCACTTGAGGCTAAATATTCAGAGATGATTTGTGGGGAAAGGAGTTGCTGGTGGGAAGTACTGGAGCAGCTTTTGGGGATAGAAAACCAGGGAGAAGGAAAAGGGAATTTAAAATCCTTACTGGGGATTAAGATGGGATCTTTCTATATTTATCAAGAAAAGTAACTTAAGGATTTGAGGTATTTATTAATTTCACTTGGTTGTGGGAGTGTTTCCTTGGAGACTACACTCCTCCAAGACTATGTAGGCCTTCATCAGAGGGATGTTAAGGCCAAGAGCGTCAACACTTTGTCCGGGCTAGGACAGAGCACAGACTCGGGACCTTCTAGAGGTGTAGAGATAGCGTAGGAGAGGGGCCAGGCACGGTGGTTCACACCTCTAATCCCAGCACTTTGGGAGGCCGAAGCAGGAGAATCACTTGAGGCCAGGAGTTCAAGGCCAGTCTGGACAACATAGCAAGACCCCATCTCTAAAAAATATAAATAATTAGCTGGACTTGGTGGTGCATACCTGTGTTCCCAGCTACTCGAGAGAATGAGACTGAGGTCAGAGGATCACTTGCACCCAGGAGTTTGAGGCTGCAGTGAGCTATGGTCACACCACTGCACTTCAGCCAGGGTGACAGAGTGAGACCGTGTGTCAAAAAAAAAAAAAAGGCAGAAAAACTTGTTCTTGCTTCTTCCATAAATAATCTGACTTTTTTAGCTCAGCACTTGGACACCCAGAATACAGATTCTACTTCCCAGTCTCCCTGTGGCCAAGTTATGACTAATGGGGTGAGTGGAAGGAATGTGCGAAGTTTCCGGATAAGCTCCCAAGGGAAGTAGCATGCCCTCTCCTAGCCCCTTTCTCCATGTCCATGGGCTGCCCTGTACAAATAGCAAAGTAGGAGGATGGGACAGAGGCAGCAAATCAGGGCTGGTGGGGCTATAGATGGAGAAGCTGGGGTCTTTAGCACCACAAGGCCACCACCCCCGTCAGGAGGGTAAATGCCCAGACTAGTATGCAAGAAAGAAAGAACTTCCATCTAATTCAAGTTGTTTCCTAGGGAACCTCGGAGACCTTGACAGTGTTCCATCTCCTCCCATCCTTGAGGTGTGGGGTAAAAGAACAAGATCAACTCTTCCCACAACCCCATTCGTGACAGTGCCCTGCAGTTTAAGTATCTGCAGTGCCTTACGCAGTTTAGTTATACTAGTGTCCCCTGCAGCCACTTACTTCCCTAGCTGTCATTAATTAAAAATTAAAACACACTCGCACAACTTAAAACGATATATATTTTAGTAATATTTCTTTCTAATAACAGCTTCAACGCTTTTAGTGGCAGACAGTTCCAGGCAGGCTTTGGAAATCACTGCAAAAGACATTCCCAGATGCTCAGAACTGTGAAATCCATCATCTAGAGTGTGATCTCTAGGTGAAAGGACCCAAGTTTTACTACCAGCCCCACAACTAACATCAGGGTTAGGCAGCTGGAGGCACTTTGCTGCTCTGAACCTCAATTGCACATCTCAAGAAGTGAAGGAAAAGATCGCAGCGCTCTTCAAGAAATGTGTAAGGACTGTAGCCTCTTGGAAGCTCGCGGCAAGAAGGATGTTCTGGGTACCTGGTCCACACTCCACCCTTCATCACCTGCTAGATAAGCAGGCTTCTATCTATTCGGCTCAGAGTCTATGTTTCCAGGGACAAGAACCTTACTACCATGCTACTTTATGCACTGGATACATCAAGCAACACAGATTTGCTCAGCTGAAAGCAGCCCAAATTATCCAGGCATGGCAGCGCATGCCTGTAGTCCCAGCTACCCAGGAGGCTGAGGTGGGAGGATGATTTGAGTCCAGGAAGTTGAGGATGCAGTGAACCCTAATCATGCCACTGCACAGCAACCTGGCAAGAGTGAGTCCCTAACCCTCTTTCTCTCTCTATATATATATGTATACACACGGGGCCAAAAAACGTATACACATTTTAAGAAAGGAAAAAACTATATTAGGTTCGTAGTATTTAATGTATACTGATAACAAAAGATGAATACAAGTTACGTTTGACTTCTGCAGTTACAGGAGGTGCTCAGAGTGGTTCTCATCAGCGTCCAGACACTTCTGATTACAGCGAACTACTGTAGTACTTGTTGCTGTGCGAGGCCTCCCAGATCGTCCCTTGTGCACATCACACACATCTCAAACTCATGCATCTCAAACCTATCACGAATGTTTGCAATTGTTAGGCATGTTGGAGGATCTGCTGCATACTCACGCTTCCATTGCCATTGTACTTACACAATGTTCTTGAATTTCAAATACCACTTCAAAATGGTCTTCTTCTCCTTGAATGACAGCCATGCTTCCGCCATTTTCTTTGACTGTCCTGCCTATTACATGGTGACACTAGCATTCATTTAATTAATGCCATCTTTTGAATAAATGTCATACTATACATTGCTACTGTAATTCAACTTAGAAAAGTAATATATAGGTAACATCTCTTAAAATGTGTATATATTTTTTGGCATCCCCAGTATATATGAGAAAGGACCCAAAAAACCTGGAATTTACTAATAAAAGACTATGTATTCATTCTAACATGTTTAAACTTCAGTCACTTTCATAGTACTCTCTGTTTGACACTTCTACACTGTTGTTGGAAGTGTAAACTAGAACAAGCTCTGTGGAAAACAGTGTGACAATGCCCAAAAGATCTAAAAGTTGACCTTCCATATGACCCAGAAATCTCCCTTCTGGGAATATGCCCAGAGGAACTCAAATCATTCTATACAAAAGATACCTGCAATGAATGTTTATTGCAGCACTATTCACAATAGCAAAAACATGAAACCAATTATGCTGCCCATGGAAACTGGACTGGGTTAAAAAAAAAAAATGTGGTACCGCCTGAGCCCAGCAGGTTGAGGCTGCAGTGGCCATGAGCGTGCCACTGCAGGGTTAGGCAGCTGATCAAAAGTGAGATTCCGACTCAAAAAAAAAAATGTGGTACATATACATGGTGGAATATTACACAGTCATAAAGAAGGACAAAATTATGGACTTGTGGCAACTTGGACGGATTTAGAATCTATTATACTCAGAGATCTATCACAGAAACAAAGAACTGAGTACCGCATGTTTTCACTCATAAGTGGACCCTGAACATTTATCATAATACTATGAGAAAGGGATTGGCAGCAGCAGGACACTGCCAGGTGAGGGGGAGGTACATAACATCTATAAGGGTACCTGATCTCCAACTAGGCCAAGTGGAGACCAAAGGGAGGCCCAAACTACCTGTATGATGACCACTTATGTACCTAATCCTGAATTGTACCCCACATCTTGAAAATAATAATGAAAAAAAAAGTACTCTCCGTTTGATGTATTACACCTACGGAGAGGCTTTTTCTACTGCTCAAAGCAATTTCTGAATTCGTCAGTTTGGATGCCTTTTAGTGATTCTGCCATTTTTGTTTCAGCCTCTTCCACATCAACATAAACGTTTCCCTTTGAGGACTATTTTGGGGAAAACAAAATAGTTACTCAGGGCAAGATCAAAGGAGTAGGGAGGGTGGGGCATGGGGGTCATGCTGTTTGTTGTCAGAACTGCTCAACGCGCAGTGCAGTGTGGGCAGGTGTGCTTGTAAATCACCCATCATGACATGGGCAAATGTGTTGAAAGAATCTCCAAAAAAATTCACTGAAGTGGAAGGCAGCCTCTCACCACAATGCTAGCTGGGACACTGATGCCAATGGATTCCTAGAATACTTACCTAGTGGGGGAAGCCTGTATTACAGGGGCTTGTTCTCCAAAAGATAATTCTGTTTTTTGAGTTCCTCCTCTCCTATGTAAATAAAAACATTAAAGCAACCCATCCTTGGGCTACACTGCCTTCCTATAAAGAAGATGGGAGCTGGGCTCGGTGGCTCAGCCTGTAATCCCGCGCCTTTGGGAGGCTGAGGTGAGTGGATTGCCTGAGCCCGCAGGTTCGAGACCCGCCTGGGCAACTTGGCGAGACCTCATCTCTACAATAAATCAAAAAATCAGCCAGGCGTGGTAGTGCATGCCTGTAATTCCGGCATGAGGCGGAAGGATCGCCGGAGCCCAGCAGGTCGAGGCTGCGGTGGCCGGGAGCGGCCACAGAACTCCAGTCTGGGTGACATAGTGAGACTCCAACTCAAAAAAAAAAAAAAAAGATGGAAAGGACGCCACAGCAAAGTGCAGGAAGGTCAGACTTAGAGAGTGGACTTGGAGGATCTTGAGCTCCAGTTTCACCCATTATATGACCTTGGGCAAGTCCCTTCATGTCTGAATCCTCTGTTTTCTAAATTACTGTAAAACATATTTTAGGGATCACAAATGATGGATGTACAGCGGCCACAGTCCCTGCTCCCAAGTGACTTAACATTGACACAGCAGCTGCTGCTACTGCCATTCTTGCCATTATCATGGTTACAGTCATTCTGAGAGGTCTATCCAGACTGCTTGGGTTCGAATCCCAGCTTCACCACTCCCTAACGGTATGACTTTGGATAAATCACTGAATTTTTCTGTCCCACCGCTTCCTCTCCTATAAATGAGGGATGATAATAATATAACACATATTTGCTGTGAGGATTAGTCATGTAAAAACATGTAAAGCACTTCCAACAGGCCGGACGTGATGGTCCACACCATGTAATTACAGCAAGTTGGGAAGCCGAGGTAGGAGGATCACATGAGGCCAGGATTTTTTTTTTTTTTTTTTTTGAGTTGGATTCTCACTCTGTCACCCATACTGGAGTTCTGTGGCCGCTCCCGGCCACCGGAGCCTCGACCTGCTGGGCTCTGGCGATCCTTCTGCCTCAGCCTTTCAAGTAGCCGGAATTACAGGCATGCGCTACCACGCCCAGCTGATTTTTTTATTTATTGTAGAGATGAGGTCTCGTTGCCCAGGTGGGTCTCAAACCCGAGGGCTCAGGCAATTCACTCACCTCAGCCCCCCAAAGGTGCGGGATTACAGGCTGAGCCACTGAGCCTGGCTTGAGGCCAGGATTTTGAGACCAGCCTGAACAACATAGCGAGACCCTGTCTCTACGAACAAATTTTTTAAAATTAGCTAGGAATGGTGGCTTAAGCCTGCAATCCCAGCTACTTGGGAGGCTGAGGTGGGAAGATTTCTTGAACCCAGGAGTGTGAGGCTGCAGTGAGCTATGATCACACTACTGCTCTCCAGCCTGGGCAACAGATCGAGACTCTGTCTCAAAAAAACAAAAAGGGGGACTTTCAACAGAACTTTGTTACCTGGAAGCATGATATAAATATTAACTCTGCTATTATCAAGGAGTCATAATTTACAACATAAGATGGCCTGCTATCCAGAAAGGGAGCCGACCTCTTTACACGTTCTAAAATAAAACGATAAAATAAAACGAGACTTGACTGATTTGGTCAAGTTACACAGAGCCAACTCTCAACGGTATGGTGAAATGAAAAGGATTGTGAATGTGGCTATGAGGGAACAGTGACTAAAAGAACAACTTCTTATACTTGTCTTTTAAAACAAATTTGCTTCTCTAAATATGCATTTCATTGGGGTACCCTCATCATGAAACAGAAGTACAGAGAATGAGAGACAGTCAGGGTTTACAGTGGGCAGACAAAAGTTTAATATGTTTAAGGTGAACAGAAATATTTTAGATAAAATGACAGAAAAATTTAAGAGTCATGTTCTAACTAGGCTGAAATCTCAGGAGAAGGCATGAGGGCGGAGGTGGGAATGGGGGGCTGGCTTCCTCCTGTTTGAGCCCTGTTCTTGCACTGGTCAGCTGACTAACAGAGAGTTTCACTTCCCAGTGGCATGATCACAGCTCACCATAGCCACGACCTTCTTGGCTCAGCCTACCTTTCCGCCTCAGTCCCCAAGTAGCTGGGACTACAGGCACACACCACCATGGCTAACTGTTTGTAGAGACGAGGTCTCACCATGTTGCCCAGACTGGTCTCAAACTCCCAGATGCAAGCAATTCTCCCTCCTCAGTCTTCGAAAGTGCTGGGATTACAGGCGTGAGCCACCACACCCAACCAGGTTTTTTTGTTTTGTTTTTTGAGTCAGAGTTTCACTCTCTTCTTGCCCACGCTGGAGTGCAGTGGCACAATCATGGCTCACTGCACCTTCCAACTTCTGGACTCAGGCAATGCTTCCACCTCAGCCTCCCAAGTAGCTGGGACTATAGGTGTGTGTCACCATGCCTGGCTAATTTTTTTATTTTTTGTTTTTTTAGAGATTAGATCTTACTATGTTGCCTGGACTAATCTCAAACTCCTGAGCTCAAGCAATCCTCCTACTTCAGCCTTCCAAAACACTGGGATTACAGGTGTGAGCCACTGTACCCAGCTCACTTCACATTTTGTGCCTCAGTTTCCCCAAATGCAAAATATGGAGGCTTAATGAGAAAAACTCCAAGATTTCCTCAATTTTTCACAGTCTAAGATTCTATGTTGGCTGGGCATGATGACTCACCCCGGTAATCCTAGCACCTTGGGAGGTTGAGGTGGAAGAATCACTTGAGGGCAGTAGTTAGAGACCAGCCCGAGCAGCATAGCAAGACTCCGTCTCTAAAAAAAAAAAAAAGATTATATGTTCACCTGACCAAACACACATTAGTAGGCAGGCAACATGGTTTAGTTGTAAGGGTGACTTTCCCAGATTTCCTATCCCATATTCTACCCTGTAATCTCCATATGTTGATTAGAATTTTTGTTGTAGATCTACAAATGCAAGGATGTTATATCAGTCACCATAGGTTAGATTATGCTGCAGTAACAGATGAGTCCAAATATCTCAGTGGCTTTCAACAACTCAGTTTTATTTTTGTCTATGTTACGTGCCATCATGGGCCAGCTGTGGCTCTATTTCATATCCCCTTCATTCCAGAACCCTGGCCAGTGGGGCTGTCACCACCTGGACATTACTGTTCGCCTGGCAATAGGAAAAGAGATGTTTCAAAGCTCAAGCTGACTCTTGAAACCACTGTGTGGAAGTCACACATATTGCTTCCCACATTTTGGTGGCCCAAGCGAGTCACATGGCTTCTCCTGGCTAGCCCAAGAAAGGGATGAATGATCAATCCTCCCACAGAGAGCATGGCAGGGAAAGGAACAGAATAATTGACCAACACTAATACAGTCTACCACAGATGTCAACAGAGGATTTATCTCGTGAACCAGACGGTGATTTGTGCCTAAAAGGAAGGAAGATAAATCTCTTATTTGTTGCGGGGACACGTCCATAACACAGGGGTGCTTTGAACCCAAGTACACAAACATAAGAACTGTTCTAGAAAAATGCTAGCTGGGGAAAAAGTTTCTCTTTGCTATTTTGTGAGAAAATAAACGCCAAACAAATAAGAGGAAAATAATTCCAAGGAGGGGGTACAGGGATGGGAGAGAGATGAGGCGCGGGGGAAGCCCAGCCTTGGAGAAATGACACCCTCTTCTGCAGCTCCAGGCAGCTGCAGCTAATGACTGCGTGGAAGCAGAATGGGAATGCAGAGGATGCCAGCAAGAACATAAAAGGCAGAGGAAGAAGGATCAACATGTTTTGCTGCCATTTCCAGGAAAGGGATGGTGTCCCCAGCAGCCTCCCACAGTAGATGACCAGGAAAAAAAAAGCAAACACAAATAACACTCACTGAAAATCAAGTCCTGCTACCGTGTTTCCTGCTCATCCTCCCTTGGATCCTGGCTGCAAACCAGCCCAGCCACTCGAAGCGGCGTTGGCAGCCTGCGCGCTCTTGGCACGAGGCGTGCGTGGCAGCTGGATGGCTTGTAGTCAGTGTCGTTTTGCAGCTGGTGGTGGTAGCAATTGGCAAAAGCGACCTGTCCAGATGGGCATTAAATTTTCTTTAATGTTTATAATATGTCAAAAGAGAATAATCCTATGTCAAAGTGGCTTAGAAGAACTTTTACTCAGGGGCTTACGGCAACGGCTTTCTGACAAAATGAAGGTTGTTTATTTCAGATACATATGTGAGTCTTAGTCCTTTAAGTTAGTCAAGGTGCTCCCCCACTCCCAGCGGGATATCCTTTGGGGAGTCTTGAGCCTACTCAGCTTCTAGGGTTCTCCAACATTTGTTGGTCCCTAGCCAACATTCGGGAGTACAAGCACAGGATCTGAACCGAGAGTCTGAAAGGAAAATAATATTTTATTCTGGAATTTTTATGAACCTCAGAGGGACGAGTACAATTCATGTAACATTATAAAATTAGGAGTAATAATAACTGGGTTGTATAAAAGAAAAAGAACTGGAAAAAATTCAGACATATAAAATAGGCAAGGAATAAATATCAAAAATATTTATTTTTAAATTGTGACTAATCAATGAGAAAAGCAAGCAAATTGATAATCTGTTTATAAAACATGCTCAGGACCAGGTGCAGACCAAGGCCCAAGAATTTGAGACTAGCCTGGAGAACATAGCAAGACCTAGTGTCTACCAAAAAAAAAAGAAAAGAAAAAAAGAACAAAAACTGTAGTCCCAGTTACTTGGGAGGCTGAGCTGGGAGGATCACCAGGAAACTGAGGCTGCAGTGAGCTGTGAGTGTGCCACGGCACTCTACCTGGACAACACAATGAGACCACAACTCGAAAAGAAAAAGTGCTTAAGGTATGAATATGCAGTTCATAGAAGAGGAGATATCAGTTGACCTGTGCACATATGAAGTGATGATAAACCTCATTAGTGGTCAGGGAAAAACAAGAGACCATTCTCACCCTCCCCCACCAAAAAACCTGGGAAACAAGGGCCCTCATACTTTGTACACTGTGTAGCCACTTAAGAGGATAATTTATCAGTGTCTCTAAATCTCTAAATTTTTCTTTTTTTGAAAGCAGGATTTACTGAGAGGGCAGAAACGCTCCCACAGTAGAAGGGGACCCAAGGAGGTTGCCCTAAATCGCCAAATTTAAAATGCACATGCCCTACCACCAAGCAAATTCTTCCTTTCCTGTCACTCCAGTGCAAGAACATTCATGAATTAAATGAGAAGCCCATGCACTGATCATTTTTGGCAGCAGCGCTACTCAAAGTGAGGTCTTTGGTCCACTAGCGTGCACATCTCCTCTACAAAAAAATCAAAAAATTAGCCAGACATGGTGGTATGTATCTATAATCCCAGCTACTTGGGAAGCTGAGCAAGAAGGGTCACCTGAGTCCAGGAGGTAGAGGCTGCAGTGTGAGACATGATCCTGCCACTGCACTCCAGCCTGGGTGACAGAGTGAAACTTTGTCTGAAAAAAAAATTAGCTAGGCATGGTGGTGTATACCTGAAGTCCTAGCTTCTCAAGAGGCAGAGGCAGAAGGATTGCCTGAACCCAAAATGTTGAGACTACGGTGAGCTGTGATCATGCCACTGCACTCTAGTATGGGTAACAGAGTGAGATCCCAACTCAAAAAAAAAAAAAAAAAAAGAAATGTAACAATATTCTGAAAACCAAAAAATATAATATCGTATCTATAAAATACAAGGTTCAGTTTTAAAATAAAAGCACACATTTGGTGTCAACCTTGATGTTTTCTGCTTTGTCATATCATTTAGAGAGGTCACATCATCATTGTCATGAGATGCATGTCCAATTATAAAGGGGGTTCTGGAAAAGCAAAGGAGTGAAAGAGACACTTCTCAGCACATCTGGCTCTAAGTAATAGCACATCATTGTCTTCCAACCCAAAAGCACGGCTGGAGGGCCATCCAGGTCTGAGTCACCACAATCACAGAGACACCATGCAGAGATGACAGTGCTCTAGTGGTTTCCAGGGCCTCGCCCTCCCTAATGAGGTGGATTCCACCAGCCATGCAGGAAAACCAGGCCCCATACTGACTGTCCCATCAGGGGCTGTGAGTGTTGACCCCATCCTCTCCCTCAGCATGACTCACAGTGTGTACCCAGCGTTGCAGGGCCTCTTGTGATGTGAGTGATTTGTTTTCTCAACAAACGAATGTGATACTGATGACAAGGATGGAAGGGGACAGGGGGCTCCCTGCTTTGGACACTTTGATGTAGTCCCCACCAGCTGGAGGTTCACTAGGGATCCTTTTTTTTTTTTTTTTTTGAGTTGGAGTCTCACTCTGTCACCCAGGCTGGAGTGTACGCTCATGGCCACCCCAGCATCAACCTGCTGAGCTCCTTGTTGAAGCGGAAGGACCTGTCAATCCTTCCACCTCAGCCTTCCAAGTAGCCAGAACTACAGGGATCCTTTAAAAAAAATTTAGAGTTATGGGGTGAAAGGGAGGATTTACTATATGAATAAGTTGCATGCAGGTGAAGTTGGGACTTCTAAGTGGCCCTCACTCTCCCTGGCATTGGATGGACCAGGTACCTTTTGTGTTGTCATGTGCCTCTACCCTCTTCCCTCTCTCCCTCCCCTAGCAGTGCCTGTCTGCTAATCCCGCATATATGCTACTGTGACCAGTGATCAGGGTTCGTTTACCAGTGAGAACATGAAGTATTCAGGTCCTTGTTTCTCTGATCATTCACTAAGTATGATGGTCTTCACTGGAGGTCTTCCTCAGCCTCCTCCCTGCTCCCTGCTTGCCCTTCCCCAGCCCCCACTCACCCACCTCTGTTCCCTGCCTGGATCTGCCTGGCCTCCTACCTGTTCCTGGCAGTCCTATCGAGGGAAGGGGCAGCCTGGGGATTTGAATGTTGAGACCACTTTGCAGGAAAGAACCCCACCATCAGATGCTGAGAAGAAAAATCTCAAAATTTCTGACACTGGTCACTTAATAACGATGAGGTCTCAGGGTCAGATTGGAGAAATTCCAACGAGATTTTAAAGTAAATTTAAGAGAAGTGTTCTCATCTGTTAAGTGACAAGATTGGAGCATATATTTAACAAATACTGTCATGACACGCACTCTGTGCTAGGCAAGATCCAACGGGATAAACTGCTAAAACATGGTTGAGTTACTAAAACATGACTAAATTACTAAAACATGACTTTGTTTCACAAAAACCCTCTCAGGCAAGCATGATTATTGTCCCCATTCTACAGTTGAAAAAATTGAGGCACAGAGAAGTTAAGCAACCTGCTCAAAGTCATGTAGTGACAAAGCAGCAGACTGGGGTGCTGAACCAAGCAGCCTGACTCTAGGGCTATCATCCACTGTGCTATGTTGCCACCTAGATTATAACCAAAGTCTGTGTGCTGACATCCATGACCCAGCTTTCCCAAAGCCTCCATTTCTATCACATCCTGACATGTCTAACAGTCACAGCATAGATGGATTATTTGGCCAGGTTCTCTCTACTTCCTCTCCCCACTTTTTTTTTTTTTTTTTTGAGTCAGTGTCTTACTCTGTCACCCAGACTGGAGTACAGTGGCACAATCACAGCTCACTGCAGTCTCAAACAAGTCTCAACCTTAGCCTTCCAAGTAGCTGGGACTATAGCTGAGCCCCACTATGACACACACACACACACACACACACACACACACACATTTTTTTTGTAGAGATGAGGTCTCACTATGTTGCCCAGGCTGGTCTCAAACTCTAGGGTTCAAGCAATCCTCCCATCTTGGCCTCCCAAAGTACTGGGAATACAGGTGTGAGTCACTACGCCTGGCGGTCCATGGGTTTTGACAAATGTATAATGACACGAACCCAACATTAATAGTATCTACAGAGTAGTTTCACTGACCTAAAAATTCCCTGTGTGCTGCATATTCATCCCTCCTCATGCTATTTTTTGATGTTGAGTATTCTGGAACTGAATCCTTTCTTACTGATCTTGAGATGGGAGAAAGAAGGTCCCAGGTATGGGCTGTTTAACCACAAACACCACGAAAGTCTGTGTTCGGGCACTCCCACCACTCACAGGATGAAGGGAGAAAGTTTCATCACAGCTGTGTGCTCAGGCTAGAGAAACTGGGGCCTGGGCAGGTCTAAGCGCTTGGGTTAGGAGGCTGGGAAAAGTGAGTGTCAGGGAAGAGCTGATGGGCACTGTGCAGGGTCTTTGAAGCTCCCGTGGATGCACAGAGGTTGTCATAACAGAAAGCACACGTGGATTCCAGGTTTCACATGCCACGGTGTATGGAGGGCCTTTTCGTTATGGCGCCCATAGTAAATTCTGCCCCAGTAAAGGAAGTGGCAGGTAGACTTCTCTGGACCCTGAAAAGAGGCAGCTTTCTTTTTCTTTTTTTAGCGAGACCTCGTCTCTACCAAAAACTTTAAAACAATTAGCCAAGTGTGGTGGAGCACACCTATAGTTCTAGCTGCTCAGGAGGATCACCTGAGCTCAGGAGTTGGAGGCTGCAGTGAGCCATGATCATGCCACTGCGCTTTAGCCTGGGTGACCTAGTGAAACCCTAACTTAAAAAAAATGGACAGTACATCACCAAGAGTGAACCCTAATGTAAACTCTAAATTTGGGGTGATGATGTATCAATGAAGGTTTATCAAGTGTAGTAAATGTACCACTCTGTGAGGATGTTTGTCTTGGTAGAGGCTGTGCATTTGCAGGGGTAAGAGGGATATGGAACTCTATACTTACTGCTCAATTTTGCTGCCAACCTAAACATGTTCTAAAAATAAAATCCATTCAAAAATAGCAATAATAAGATGAATTGGGGGAGCGGATATAATCACAGTACTTTGGGAGGCTGAGGTGGGAGAATTGTTTGAGCCCAAGAGTACAAGACCAGCCTGGGCAACACAGTAAGACCTCGTCTCTACAAAAACTCAAAAAATTTCTTTTTTTGAGTCAGGGTCTCTGTTGCTACCTGAAGTGCAGTGACACGATCATGGCTCACCCTAGCCTCCTGGGCTCAGGCAATCCTTCCACCTCAGTCTCCTGAGCAGCTGGGATTACAGGGATATACCACCACCCTGGCTAATCTTTTTAAAATTTTTTGTAGAGACGAAATCTGGCTATGGTGCCCAGGCTGGTCTTGAATCCTGGACTTAAGCAATCTTACCACCTTGGCCTCCCAAAGTGCTGGAATTACAGGTGTAAACCTACAACAGAGTGAGACCTCAATTAAAAACAAAAAAGTCTCAAAAGGAGAAAATGGAGGCATTTTTTGTTTTGTGGCAGATTTGAATTCCATCAGACATTTATCTTTGGATTAAAAGAGCAGGGTTGTAGTTATACTTTAATCATTTTGTTTCTGCTATATAATTTAGGAATCAGAAATATGTTGATAATCACAACATACCACATTAATGCTAGCTTTAATATAGAATTCAATATTTCATTTTCTGCTTAAAGTGTTAAGTATTTTCCAAAGAAAGATAACATAGCCATGTATAAAACAGTGTATTTTTCAGTGTATGTGGCCCTGAACTTAAATGTTGGCTTGATGGTTAATGATGTGTCTGCTAAGTGTGCAAATTATAAAGAAAGTACTTTCTATTGTTCAATAATATGTCCTATTTAATTGCTCTATTATTGAATAAAAATCCCTAAAGAATTTTCACTTCCAGAAATGGTTTCTGACTTCCTCTTGGCGTCTAGACAATAATGATTTACTGAAATGTGTGGGGAGCAACATAAGAAAAGGTCTTAAAAATACATAATATTTGTGGTTATGGAGGGTGGTGGAGGTAAGAAAAAAACAAAGCAATGTTGTGGCTCAGTACTAAATTTCCAGATCAAATCATTTTGATATAAATAGAATTTAATGATCCAAAATACCAATGTAAATTTTGATTGATTAATATGACAACACCAGGCTCAGAGGTCATAAGTTTATAAAACCAAACTGATTTTTTTATAAAAATTTCAAAGTGAAGTGCCAAATAATTTTTTAGAAAACAAAAGGATTCTTGAGAAATTAGATGCTTTCCCACACCAGGTACCATGTTTTCCACAAGTACTAGTGAATAAGCTTATTGGTTTTAGTTTTCAGATAATCCTAGGACTTGACTCAGAAATCCCTGGTACCTAAGCTTTCATTCAACACCTGAATCCTCTCATGTGTAATAGCCATGTTGATGGTTGGTCTCTGCTTGAATTCCTCTGATTATCACCTGACTTCATTGGAGACAGCTTGATTTGTGAATTAACTTTCACTCATTGGTATTAATTCAATTTTGTAAGATAGTGAAAGAGCTGCATTCATTAACAGTATGGATTAAATGTCTGTGTCTCTCCAAAATTCCTATGTAAGGCCGGGCTTGGTGGCTTGGCCTGTAATCCCAGCACTTTGGGAGGCCGAGACAAGTAGATTGCCTGAGCCTGTGGGTTTGAGACCAGCCCGGGCAACTTGGCAAGACCTCGTCTCTACAATAAAATAAAAAATAGTTGGGCATGGTAGCGCATGCCTGTAGTTCTGGCTACTTGGAAGGCTGAGGCGGAAAGACTGCTGGAGCCCAGCAGATTGATGCTGAGATGACCATGAGCATACCATTTGTACTCCAGCCTGGGGATCAGAGTGAGACTCCAACTTAAAAAAAAAAAATCCTATGTGGGAACATAAGTCCCAAAATGATAATATGAAATGGGTGGGGGGGACTTTGGGAGGTTATAAAGCCATGAGGGATCTGCCTTCATGAATAAGGATAGTGTCCTGATAAAAAGAGGCTCTAGAGAGCTGATTGGTCCTTTTGTTCTGTCACATCTACCATGTGAGAACACAGCATCGGTCACCACTAAGGGAAGCAGCAGCAGAGCACCATCTTGGAAGCAGAGAGTAGCCCTCACTAGACACCAGATCTGTTGGCACCTTGATCTTGGACTTCTCAGCCTCCAAAACCATGAGAAGTAAATTTCTATTATGTATACACTACCCAGCTTAAGATATTTTGCTATAGCAGCAAAAACAGACTAAGACAATTAATTTTTGTACATCTAACTTTTAAAACCCACAGATAAACACAGTGTGAATTTTATTTCAATGAATTAAAAGGACATTTACAAAGCAAGGAATATGCCAATTAATGGAGAACATTAATTGCATTCCATATAATCTGAAATATATATGTTTAACATTTGGTCCATTTTCTGGACTTAGTAAGCAGGATGTGGTATAGACAGTTAAGGGTTTCCTGCCTTATTATACCTAGTCTCAAGACAGTGTAGACCTTTGGGGAGGACAGAAAGAGATGCAAAATATGGCAACAAATTATACTGATTCCAGGGTATATTCTGAAAGTTGCACATTCTTAACAAAAACAAAGATCAATCCTGCATGAAAGATCACATCATCATGTGGTTCTTATACTTGCGTGCAAAAAAATTCTTAATATAACATTGTTATGCTACCACAAGAATACTACATAACCCAGCACAAGTTATTATCAGATCAAGGGGCGGCAAGGAGTAAAGGGGTCTGCTACATCATTTTGCGGTTTTATATTTTATGACATTTACCACTTTCCGGACAAACAAGAGTCTTTCACAGTTATCTCAATGCCTTTCTAAAGGAAGAATCCACAGCCCCACTTAGCTTTATGGGCCCACAGCAAAATCATGAAGAAGGTAAACTTTATATTTGCTATGTCTCCATTTCCTCCTTTTGACATTTGTTTTGTTTTGTTTTTTAATTCAGGTCTCACTCTGTTGCTGGAGTGATCCTGGCTTACCACAACCTTGACCTCCTGGACTCAAGCAATCCTTCCATCTCAGCCTCCCATCATGCCCAGCTAATATTTTTCTTTATTTTTTGTAGCAACAAGGTCTCACTATGTTGCCCAGGCTGGTCTTGAACTCCTGAGCTCAAGCTGTCCTCCTGCCTCTGCCTCCCAAAGTGTTGGATTGCGGGTATGAGCCTCCGCACCTTGCTGAGACTTGTTTAAAAAATAATTATAAATCAGAAAGAAGAACATCTGAGGAAGGAAGTCAGATCAATTAAAGAGTAATGGCAGGTATAGTGCTAGGAGAGGCTAAAAGATTTAAATTTTTTTTTTTTTGAGTTGGAGTCTCACTCTGTCACTCAGACTGTAGTGCAGTGGCCGCTCCCGGCCACCGCAGCCTCGACCTGCTGGGCTCCGGCGATCCTTCCACCTCAGCCTTCCAAGTAGCCGGAACTACAGGCACGTGCTACCATGCCCGGCTAATTTTTTGATTTATTGTAGAGATGAGGTCTCGCCAAGTTGCCCAGGCAGGTTTCGAACCCGCGGGCTAAGGCAATCCACTCACCTCAGCCTCCCAAAGCGTGGGATTACAGGCTGAGCCACCGAGCCCGGCTTGGGTTCATTTCATCCTTCCCCATGGCTGCTGACCTTCACCATCCTCCTGTTGAATTTAGTCAGGGAGAAGCTCCAGAAAAAAATTGAAGAAGGAAAGAGAATGAGATTCAGGTATTTACTCCCCCAGCTCACCACAGCCCCGACCTCCTGGGCTCAGGTCATCCTTTCACCTCAGCCTTCCGAGTAGCTGGGACTACAAGTGCATGCCACCACGCCAGGCTAATATTTTAATTTTTTGTAGAGACGGGGTCTGGCTATGTTGCTCAGGCTGGTTCAAGCTCTTGGACTCAAACCATTGTCCCAACTTGGCCTCCCAAAGTGCTGGGATTATAGGTGTGAGCCACAACACCCAGCCTCCTCCACCCAGGAACAGCTGTTACTTTTTCTTTTCACCTGCTCAAATCCTACCTGTCCTCTAAAGCTCAGCTCACATTTTAGCTCAAATCTCACCTTCCTCCTTGTGCATGTACATTGATATCTCCCACTGGATGTTCTTTCAGTTTGTAATTGATAGCTCCCAACGTGTGGCCTCTGTTTCAGGCTCTTTTCATTTCAGCACTGCCAGCAAAGTTGATAAGATCTTTTTTTTTTTTTTTTCCCGAATTAGGATTCTACTCTGTGGCCCAGGCTGTAGTACGGTGGCATGCTCATGGCTCACCATAGCCTCAAACTCCTTGTCTCAAGAGATCCTCTTGCCTCAGCCTCCTGAGTGGTTGGAACTACAGGTATGCACCATCACACCCTGCTAATTTTGTTTTTTATATTTTGTAGAGATGGTATCTTACTATGTGGCCCAGGCTGGTCTTGAATACCTGGGCTCAAAAGATCCTACTTCCTCCCATCCCAAAGTGCTGGGATTACAGGCATGAGCCACCATACCTGGCTGGCTGATAATATCCTTTGCTTGCAGCCTTACAGCCTGGCCCTGCAGCAACTGAGTACCAGGCATTCAAGTCTTTATTGAACTAGAGAGATCACTACCTCCCTTGAAGAAAAGTGTATGTGTTCACTCAAGGTCCTCAGAGCATGTCTTAGGATCGCAGATAATTAGAGTAAGAAACCAGGGAGATAATTTGGCCCAACCTCTTCACTATAGTGATAAGAAAACTGAGACTTACAGAGGCGACCTAATAGCTCAACATCTCACAGTCAGTGAGTAACAAATCTGGAGCCTAGAGTCAGGAATTTTTATTACCTTCCTTGTTGTTTCCGATACTGGTTTTTAGTATGTCAATGCCACATTATCAAAAAATATACTTCATCCTATCTGAATACTTAGCATATTTCTTCCCCTTCCAAACTAGCATGTATTGGTTCTTCCCAGTGAAATACAATTTTCCTGAGCCCCTAGCCTGAGAGCAGTTATTTACTCATGCATCTTCCCTGCATATACCACTTTAAAAATTAACTACCCAAACAAAGACTGGATTCTTTTCTCCCCCACATCTCTGGGAAGGGGAGAATAAAGCCCTTTGGTTCTCTACTTCAATATTCTCAGATAAAGCCAGGTGAACGCAAAGAGTATTCTGACCACTGTCTGCAGCTTCCCTCCCAGCAACATGCTGAACAGAAAAGAGCTCAGTCACCAGCACTGGAAATCTTTGTCCTTACACCCTGTCCTCTGAGGAGCACCCGGCTGCCAGTAGGTACATAGGGAGCACTGCAGAGTCACAAGCTCTTCTCCTGCCGTGAAATCCAGCCCCTGTCAAGGTTGAACCCTGGAGTCCCAAATAGTCAGACCAAATGCAAGTTCTCAGGGCACCTGCACAACGACAGAGCCCGCTTCCTCGCCGTCCTCTCCCTGGTCTGTGTGAAGGGATCCTGAACATGCAGGAGTGAACATGTCTCCTCCTCTCCCGGAGAGTGAGAGTGGCTGGCGTGAGCATTCGTGGACTCATCACCTCAAGTTTCAACACACAGGAGTGTAAGCATGCATCCAGATGACACCATTCAGTGAAGTCACCTCAAGTCAACTGCAGAACAATAGAAAATGTGAGGACACAATCCAGAACGTCACCGAGTGGGTTTCAGACAATGAGTGTCCCATCCTTGCCCATGTCAGACATCACTGAGAGCAACATTTTATTACATTAAAGGAGGCGCCCCATAAAAACGTCAGAGCTTCCAGTTGACTTGTGCAATTGAGAACTGTGCATTAGCTGACGATTTAAATTAATTTTGCTTCTTGAACCATGAAAAATCATTCTTTGAGCAAGAATTCATGATAAATACACATGTGTAAAGGGCCCTTAATCATAATTATTTTAAATACATAAAACACAGTTTAAGACTCTCAGCCTCATTAATTTCTTGTGGCATAAAAGAACAAAAGCAAATGGTAAATGAGGAAAGTAGAGGTCATAATTTAAATGGATCACGCATGGTCATTTAGTGCATTCAGTGAAAGGTTCTTTATAAGTTCTTTATAAAGATTCTTTAGAAACTAAAAAGCATTTCTACCCTACCCGGTGATGGTGAGTATTGTTACATTTTCTTATAGAGAACCAGTGTCTTATGTCATTTTGATTTTAAGATAATGCCACAGTAGTGCCCCCTTACCTACAGGGGACATGTTCCGAGACCCCAGTGATGTCTTAAATTTGAATTCTACTGAACCCTGTCTACACTATGCTTTTTTTCCTGTACATATATTCCTCTGGTGATTTCTAAGTTTGGCACAGTAAGAAATGAACAACAACTAATAATAAAATAAAACCATTATAATAATATGCCAGCATCACTACTCTTGCACTTTGGGGCCATTTCTAAGTAAAATAAAGATTACTTGAGTGCACTGTGATCTGATACCCAGCTGGTTCCTAAGTGCCTGACAGGTGGGTGGTGTAGACAGCATAGACATACTGGACAAAAGGAGGCTCCATGTCCCAGGCACAATAAAGCAGGATGGCTGGAGACTTTGTCACATCACATAAAACTTATGAACTGTTTATTTCTGGAATCTTCCATTTAATATTTACCCATGGTTAACTGCAGGTAACTGAAACCACAAATAAGGGGGATTACTACTGTAATGGAAATCATCTTGTAACACCTTGGGTTTCCTCCCTCAGAGCACTTAACTCTTACTTTCTCTGTCAGAGTCCCAAAGAACAGGGAACACATTCCCAAGGCCTAGCTGTGTAAACATAAGCTAGAGTGATGCACTGCCAGGTGCTGTGTTTTGTACTTACCTATATGAACTCCACTCCCCACACCCAGGCTCTGAGTCAATCTTTTTCTATTTGGGCCTGCCAACTGATTAGATGAGGACCGCCCACATTACAGAGGGTAATCTACTAGTCTCAAAGTTGGTCATCTAAATGTTAATCTATTCTTTAAAAAATACCTTCACAGAAACAACTAGAAGAATGTTTGACCAAATATCTAGATACTGTGGCCAAATTCACACAAAATTAACCATCACACTCTCACTCACATAATGAGGTATTCTGGAGGAGTAGGGTGGCTTCAAGGCAGACTCAGAAATCGTTTAAGAGAGCTTAGAAGAGACAGCTTAGGAGATGGGGTCAGGGCAGTGGTTTCCATACACGGTCAGGGACTTGTTATGGTACAAGTAATGCTCGGCTGCTCCCCTTGACGCCAATAAATCAAAGGGGCAGGGAACTGGTAGAAAGAAGTTTCTTTCTGAGTTCAAATCCAGGGAGCAGAGCCAGACTCGCGGTCTTTCTAAAATGGTTCTGCTTACCATCTAGGCTTTTACAGTTCACTTTTATATAGTCCAGAGTTGTCAGTACCTACAAACCTGTCTCCATGCCAAAGGAGGGAGCATCCAGGTTTGCCTATCCTGGATGTGTGGGTGCAGGCACAAGGGGAGGGAGGAAGGGTGCACCCTAAAAATGTCAGCAGTCACATATCAAACACTGGAGTCAGGCTCTGTTATGAATGGAAATGCAGAGTGCACTCTGTTAAATGAATAAGAAAATATAGTAATAGAAGCAGAGAACCAAGGGGCAGACATGGTAGCTCATACCTATAATCCCAGTACTTTTGGAGGCCAAGGGAGGAGTATTCCTTGAGGCCAGGAGTTTGAGACCAGCCTGGGCAACACAGCAAGACCTCATCGCTACCAAAAAAAAAAATTAGCTAGGTGCAGTAATACACACCTGTAGTCCCAGTTACTTGGGAAGCTGAGGCAGGAGGATAGCTTGAACCCAGGAGTTCGAGGCTGCCAGTGAGCTATGATTGCACCACTGCACTCCAACCTGAGTGACAGAGTGAGATCCTGTCTCCAAGAAAAAAGAAGAAAAAAAGAGAGCCAAGCAAGAGGAAGAAATATTAACCAAAATAGGTTTAACTGCAGGCACAGACACTAGCCTCTTGAAGAGGAAGTTCAAAACATCTTCCTGGTCCCAGTTGAAGCTGTCACCACACACAAAGGAGAATAATCCAGCATGTCACAGTCAGTAGGCAGAATGTGGCAGCTGACACACTTCTAGGTCGAGAGCAGCTAGGTTTATCTCCCTAATGCCCCAGTGATTCTGGTCCTCTCCATCCTGAGAGCACATTTTAAGGAGCAAACAGCTAAAAAGTCAGTAAGTTTCTAGATGGTGAGGAATAAAAAGTTGGGAAGACAGTAGAAATGCAGAAAAATGGAGACAATCTCTACTCAATGGGATTACCCAAAGGCCTCCAGAGTAGTTTAAACTTGCAGACAACCCTTAAGGTAAAACCCCACAAATGCCAAAATTCAGTATGTTCCATCCCAAGGGCCTTTAGTCGTCTGAGAGCGCTGTAGGCCCCTTTAAGCCATTAGAAGACTTTAATTCCTCCTTCCAGGGAGCCAGGAGGGTGGTAAGCTCAACGGGCCTATAAATCAAGTTACGAGTCCTATTTTCCCAGCAAAGCAAGTTTAGAGCATACCATATAATTCTCCAGACTTGACGTACCTCCACGAAAGGGGGTGCCACTGAGTGTGGGATTACAGAAAGAAATTACAGATTTTCTAATAAATGCCTCAAACTGCCAAGAAAATTTGGTTCTCAGGATATTTTTTTCCTTTGTGGCTGAAAATAAACATGTCCTTTGCTTTATAGTTTCCTGAAATGATGACATTCTAGTATAATTGCAAATTCTTGTGACGGGGGAAGCGTATCTAGTGACTGCAGCGCTCAGTAAAGCGCGTGAGTAACGGCTCAGGGCAGCCTCTCTTGGTGGACGTGGGTCCCAAGTCAGTCATCACTTTGTGCTTCGAAGGAGCACTTGGTCATGTGCTTTCCACCAGATTATAACGGAAACATTTGCTCGGTCTTAAAAGCTCTCCATGTGCCTAAATGCAAAATTTGGTGGTTAAATAAAGACTTAGCAAAACCCTGTTTTCCCTATTAATGAAGTGAAGAGAAAGCCAAGTGAAATATCCACATGTATTCAAGTCATACACAGAGAATATTTCTTATAAGTTGGCTCAATCAGCTGGGAAAAAGACTTTATTACTACTTGCCAAGTAAAATGTTAAGACTGGAACTATAGAGTTGAAGTGAAACATATTCTAGAAGAGTTATTCGGAGTGCTAAGAAAGCTAGACTTCCCAAATTTACCAGACCAATTAGGTGAGCATCCTCACCAGCTATCTAGGATTGATGTGATTATTTCATACGGAAGACCAGCACACAAACATAGTGTAAACAAACCATCTCATGCCTGTAATTACAGCACTTTGAGAGGCTGAGGTGAGAGGATCGCTTGAGGCCAGAAGTCCAAGACCAGCCTGGACAACTTAGCGAGATCCCGTCTCTATAAAAACAAAACCCAAGCCATCTCCAGCGCAGGGAACAGAAAACAAAATAGAAGAATGAAAACAAGAGAGGATTCTGGGAGTACGGTGACCTGAATACAGCTCCCCATCCGTCTTCCACATGTGCACCCCTGAGTTCAATCCATGTGCCTCTCTTGAAACAAAGGGCTCCCCACACCCCTAGAGGAGGGAAACCCTCTGTGATCAGCTTCCAGGGACTGCACTGATATTGGAGAGCAATGACAGGGGTCCTAGGGCAAGGACACAAGGGCAGTCAACCCTGGAAAACTTTCAATTCATCTACATTGCTGCGTGTGTTATGTGTAGATGTTCCTTTTTTGTTGCTGAGTAGTTTTCCTTAATTTGCACATATCACAATTTGCTTATCCATTCACCTCTTGATAGAGATTTGGATTGTTTCACATTTTGACCATTAAGGATAAAATCTAGCCTGACTTGGTAGCTCATGCTTGTAATCCCAGCACATTGGGAGGCCAAGGTGGGAGGATCACTTGAGGTCAGGAGTTCAAGACCGGCCTATGCAACACAGTGAGAACTTGTATCTACAAAAAAAAAAAATTAGCTGGGCATGGTGGCGTGTGCCTGTAGTCCCAGCTACTGGGGAACTGAGGCAGAAGGATAGGCTGAGCAGGGGGTCAAGGCTGCAGTGAGCTATGATCGTGCCACTGCACACCAGCCTGGGGGACAGAGTGAGATCCCCAACTCAATAAATAAATAAATAATGTCCTATAAAAATGAAAGAAAAAAATCCTGGAAAACCATGGCCCTATGTGATTTGTATGCCCCAGGTAGGGACGGGAACTGCAGTGAGAAGGTTGACATCAGCCTCAAGTGAATGTACTTTAGACAGAGATGGTGACGTCATTCCTAAGTATTCTGGCTTGTCCTTGCCCCTAAGAGGAGCTCAACAGCCTGATCACGTCCTCCCTGCCCTGAAAAGAATGAGGAGGCAAGACAACTGAGAGGCGTCCCCCAGGGCCTTGGTAGAAGAACGCAGCCCACAGGGATGGAGACACCTTGCTTTCACTACCCACAGGACCGCCACCATTCACCATGTGTCAACAGCCAGACCTGAGCACAATGAAAAGCGAGGAAAAAATAGCACTCCATAGAGCTCCGTGGGGAACAGACCATGATGGAGACTGGTATGCAGGAGGTACTTTCAGGAGGACCTGTGGGGTGAGGGAAGTGGGGCTGGACAGAGAAACTTGGACTAGGATGTAGCCACAGCAAAGATCTCAGGATAGCCCACCTTACTAGGATGGGGCAAAGCAGTCAGGTCCTTAATTCACGGCGCCCTCCATTAGATGCTGTCCCACTTGGAGAAGAAGTTTTCCAAGGGCAAGCCCTGGGAGGGAATGCTGATAGCTGTGCTCTGTCCACTGCCCACAGCCTGGAAAACAACTTCTTCTGTCAGGGCTCTGGCAGCACATGCATGATACCTCAGGCCACCCTCAAGTCATTCAGACCTGTATACTTCATATAACAGGGTTGGGGATCAGTTTCCCCAGGATTTTGACTTGTCTCTTCTCCTGAAAAAAAGATGAACGTTAGAGGAATGAATTGCAGCACTGTCCTTCCTGCAGAAGCAGCTGGTCTCAAAGCCAGCCCATCCCCTTCCACTGTCACCTGCTAAAGCTCCTCCATCCTTAGGCAGCACTTCTGCTGACCTAGATGGCTTAGTGCAGTGGCCCAGACCCTCATCCTTTGGGGTCCTGAGCCCTGATGCAGGGGACAGCTACTGCACATGTCTATTTGATACCACAATTGGGCAGGAGAACACCAAAAGACACCACAGCAAATCACCCAAGTGCCAAACATATTCTCCACTGTCACCAGTAAGTAACAATACCCCTTACCCTCTTCTGGTGACCAGGATCAAAAGTCCCTGCCAGGACAGTGGCTTCTTTCTGTGCCTGCTGTTCTCTTGACATGAGTATGATGAGATTCTTGCTGTGTCCCTTCATGGAAGTGCTCTTCCTCTTGGAAACCATGATCTCTAGCCCATGAAGCCTAGAATTATGGGACAGGAAGCACAAATTCTCTGAGAGTCACTTGGCATGATGACTGTGGGGTCACTCTAGTTCTGATCTTTGTTTTCTAGATCCATATAATCAACCTACTGGGGACACAGCAACACAATGGTTGTTGACTTAAGGTTCTTGACTTAAGTTGCCATCCTGTAGTCCAAAGAGATATGAACTGCCTAGACAGTCTACAGAATATCACATTGGTCCATTGTGCCAATACATTGTGACATTGTGTTAATTGGACTATATGAAACATAAGTATCAAGCAGGTTGGAGGCTCCATGGGGTAGGAAATAATGCCTGTAGATGATTCAGGGGCCCATTAAATTACTAAATTTTTTAGGGCTTCAGTGTTCTGGTAGATGATCTCCAAAGAAAAGGAAATCTTATTACATCCTGGAACTCCCATCAGTAAGGTGTGTGACGCATCCTGAAGAGAGTGCATCAACCTAATAAAATATAATCTCCAAGATGGCACCTCAGCTCTGCTTTCAAAGGGCCACTCCAACACTCTGTGAGACTGGCAACTCTGGGTGGAGCAATATGGGATAAGACTGGGGTATCCCATGGTCACATATCCACTGTTGCCCTCCTTTGCTATAAAGTGAGTCTCTTAGTCCAATGAAGTAATATGCGGAATCCCATGTCAGTTTATCAAACTCTGTAAGCAAGTAGATAGCAGTGATGGCTGAGGCCCTCTGGGCAGAAAAGGTGAACCCCATGTCCAGACTATTTTTCAAATCTAGTCAAGGAGAATTTCTCCCCCTTCCAAAAGAGGTCTACGAAGTTGACTTGCCTCTAATTGACTGGCTGCCCTCCTTCAGGGATGGGACTCTGATGAGGGCTCAGCACTGGTCTCTGCTGATGGTAGGTTGGGCATTTAGCACAGCCTCGGCAAGTGAGAGCCCATGCTGTTGTGCCCATGCATAGCTCTCAACTCTGCCACGATGTACTCCATTCAATGTTCACTGTCTCAGTACTGGGTGACTGTCAGAGGCTGGCTGGTGACAACTGGTCAGGTGTTTCTGTCTACTAGATTATTTTGTTTCCATTTCCATTTAGATGTTCACATGAAATTCGAGGATCTCCTACTTCATACTCATTCCTGTAGGTCCATCATGAGTCTCTTGCTCAGACGTCCTCATCTTCAATTATCCAATATTTCTCCATCTAAGTATTTGACCAAACAAACAAGATATTCACCATTCCCCAGATGTACCTATTTATTTTGACCTAAAAGTTAGACTCTCAAGAGTAGAATATGCTGCCACCAGAATCTGAAGAGGCACTGAGTTCCAGGATGTAATAACATTTCCTTTTCTTTGGAGGTCATCTCCCAGACCACCAAAGCCCTAAAAAATGTATTATTTTGATGGGCCTCTGAATCATCTATAGACACTATTTCCTAACCCCATGGAGCCTCCAACCTACTTGATACTTATATTTCACTCAGTCCAATTAGCACAATGTCACAATATATTGACACAGTAGACCAATGTGATATTCTGTAGAATGTCTAGGCAATTCATATCTCTTCAGACTACACAATGGCAGACGGTGGGAAAGTTAACACAGCCCTGCACCAAAGCATACATACTGTTATTCATTCCAAAGCTTGTGAGCTATTTCTGGTTCTCCTTCCTATGGAAGGAGATAGAATAGAATACATTTGCCAGATAAATGGTCACATACCTGCATGTGATGTAGTGTTAATCTGCTCTATCCAAGATGCCACAATTGGCATGAGAGCTACAACTGGGTATTTGTTGAATTTGTGACAGTTCACACTCATGCTCCAGGATCCATCTGGATTTTTCAGGCACCTGACTGTGAGTTAAAAGGAGATATGGTTTCTTTATGTTTTTAATATCTATCATTCCCCTGCAAGATGATATTTCTAATCACCTTTATTGAGGAACAATTTACATACAACAAAATGAATCCATTTTAAGTGCATAGGTTGATGACTTTTGACAAAAGCATGAATCCATGTAATCACCACCACTACCACAACCAAAATATATTACAATTGAAATGTTCTATATGTTATTTTTGTTCCAATAGGTTCTTTTGTGAACTCTTTCAATTTACTATTTTGATGGAGGGGGTAAGTTTCAAAGGATTTCATCTACCTCTCTACTAGAAGGTTTCTTAACCTCCAGTCCTAAGATTCAAAGTGCGGTTCAGTCAAAATTCAGTCAACTGGCTATTATGTCCATTCCAATAATACACTAAGAGAGATGACCACCAGATGGGTTTGTGGAACCAGTAGACCTGAACCAGGACTTCATTTCTTATCTGGCATCCACATATGCTTCTAAGAGGAGACCATGCTGATACGTCAAGTCTGTTTCAATGTCCATCCCAAAACATGTTTCAGCAGGCCTCATAATGTCTGGGACTCCTCTTTTTCTCGCTGTATTATGACTGTATGCTACAGCCATGCATGGTTTTGTAGGTCCCTTCATCCTTAAGATCCAGCCTCTCCTACAGTCAATGCTGTCCGTGTAAAAAGTGTCTCAGTTTTATAAATTGGACAGAGGATTGTGACTTTTTGTTGGGTAGTTGTCCTTAACCTCCTAGTCATCCATCCTTGACTTCTTTTGAATGTGTGGAATAAGTAACTTCCTTACTGACAACCCAATCTATTGCTCATATTCTGTTAACCATCCCTAAAGATTTCTGTAGGTTTGGCACTCTTGGATGTCACTTTGACTTGCTGCTAATGAGAGTAATTGTGCTTACTCTGCGTCCTATCATACAGTACCAGCAGGGAGCCCAGTTCTGAAGCATCATTGCCTAGTGTCAGCTTCAGACCACAGAAGAGGGCCACCACTAAGCTTCACAACAAGGCTGTGACGCCTCTCACCAGCACTTTTCTCATTCTATGGTAAATAAGCATATTCCATCCTCTCCCACATCACATAGTAGGCTGGTGAATTTGCTGGCCTTGTGTAGAATATCCATCCCCACATTTCTGGGTCTTTGCGGCCCTTAAACTATTGGCCATCATAGTTCTAGTATTTCAACTTCACATGGACTGAGCCATCATGTTTACCCAGCTTCCTAGAGCAAATTTAGTAGGGTCTTAGCACTGTCTCTTGGGACCCTCTTAGGGTCTTAAATCCTATACATCAGAAGAGTGCCCATACCAATAAATCTCCCATATCCAGATTTATGTTCCACCCTCATCAAGCCAGTTCTTTCAGGTTTCAGAACCACATGTACTCTCCTGGCTCCTGCCCAGACATGTTAGCAGGATCCAGCAGCCGCCCTCAGGACATGATTCTCCTCTGCCCTCAGCAGGCCCAGCACTCCTCTAACCACCTTATACTGTGTATCCCCTGAGTTACTGGTCTGTAGCCACACAGCCAGGTGGGGTTTCTTCTGAGTGGGGTGCATGCTGTGCTCCAAAATGGAGGACTTTGTCTCATGCTCAAGTGAGAGGGGAATGCTAGCTTTTGACAAGGAGTGGGCCACTTCTGCAAGCCCAAAGAGTTCAGGTGAATCTGGAGATTCAAGATTCAAGGTTTTCAAGTGCATCTTCCTACATGTCCCCATTCCAAGTCTCAGGTTCTTATTCTTCCCAGTCAAGACTCTAACCTAAGGTTAGCCAACCTCTCAGAGTTGAAAATGTAATCTTCCTTGGTGCCCTATTTATAATTAAATTTTGTAGCCAAATCTCAGCTTTCTCTACCCTCCATTCACAGAAAATGAATGTCTTTATATGCTACCAAGTAAGCCTGTTTGGTGATTAATTATTCCCCAAATTATCTTGCTCTGTTGTATTAACGGCTCCTAGCAACAGAAATCCTGATTCCAAAGTCCTTATAATTGCCACTCTCAAGTATCTGAGCTATTCCTCTACCGGTGCATGTAGTGCATACACATATACCATCCCTCCTTAGCTCCAGGTACAGATTAGGAATTTTGCCAAGACAGTATGCCATGGACTATCGTGCTCCATCTCACACCAGTGATGGCCAACCTGCAGCAGGCAATTCAGGTCTAACATCCTTGTTGAAGATTGTGCTCCTTGGGAAACAAACTCTGAGACTTTGAGATTTGCATGTCAGAGGTTTATTGGGGAGTACTTCCTGAGAAAACACCTGTCAGGGGTGAGGAAGCAGAATTAGGCAGAGGGAGAAGTATCCACGAAATGTAGTGGCAATGGGATGGAAGCCTCAGCCAGTCTCACTGGGAGCGGTTGGAGCTGGGATGCTCCCTCAGACTTGCCTCGACTGTGGTAGGAGTTTGTATCAGGCAACAGCCAGTCTGGGGACGTGGGGTCTTCCCAGGGAGGAAGCATGGCCTGAGCCAGTCAACTGTCTTCCACTGGGGGCAATTCCTGGGGAGCAACTCATCTGTGAGTTGTCAGCAACCAACTTTCCCAGGAGAAGGAGAAGAAATAACATCTGGATCTTTTGATCACTGATCAAAGAGGGATTTCTACTGAGAGGACAGTTAAAGCACACAGAACACATGCCCAGTTAGCTAGAATTGCTGACAGAGTTTGAGATCCATTTGCGAACAATAATGGCTACTTAATGCTATTCCTCTGAGGCTAAAAATTGGAATTTCTCAGCTACACAAGGAAGTGACAGGTCTTGCTGCTCACAGTTTGCTCTTTCATCCTCCGTAACTTGCATTATCTGTTCTGCTTCATTCACTGTCTGGTTGGAACGTATTCTTGAGTATTTTCACAGATCTCACACAGGATGATCTGAAATAGCAAATGTCATCACATACCTTTATTCCTGCAAGAGTCTCCAAAACTTTCCAAAATCTCAAGTTACAGACCTTTTTTACTTTTAAACTAAAGATATTATTTCAAATTACATTTTAATAAAGTTTTAGCTATTATTGGCAGTGATCTGCATGATTGGATTTTTTGAGGGGGAGAACAGGGTCTCCCTATGTTGCCCAGGCTGGTCTTGAATTCCCAGTGATCCTTCCACCTCAGCCTCCCAAGTAGCTGGACCCACAGAAGCACACTGTTATGCCTGGCTCACTCGATTGGATTTAATGTTGGTTAGTCACCAATAGAACAATGTTGTCCTAAACAGTTTGAGTACACCTCTGAGTGTGAGGCTGTGCAGTGACCACAGGTATGAACATTGTCTCAATTCTTGTCTGAGACAGCAATAGGCTGCCTCCAACTCCATTTATAGTACATAATGAGGACTTCAGAACTTTAAAAGGGGGTGTTACTTAGCCCAGGACCTGGTTGCCACATAATTTGATTGAGGTTTCCATTTCTTTGGCTTTTAAGGTATTTACATATTTTCCTACCCTACCTATCCCTTACTAAAGACCTTTGAACTTCATGGAATTCCACTTTCTTTCCATATTTTCTTATTTGGTAATGATATAATTACTTCGGACATTAAAATGATGTTTAGCCAGGCTCAGTGGCTCAGCCTGTAATCCCGCGCCTTTGGGAGGCTGAGGTGAGTGGATTGCCTGAGCCCGCAGGTTCGAGACCCACCTGGGCAGCAAGACCTCTCATCTCTACAATAAATCAAAAAATCAGCCGGGCATGGTAGCACATGCCTGTAATTCCGGCTACTTAGAAGGCTGAGGCGGAAGGATCGCCAGAGCCCAGCAGGCGAGGCTGCGGTGGCCGGGAGCGGCCGCAGAACTCCAGTCTGGGCGACTGAGTGAGACTCCAACTCAAAAAAATAAAAAATAAAAAAATAAAATGATGTTTAACTGGATTAAGTATCACAAGACTATCTGAGCCCACGGTTACAACTTTTAAGATGGTCCTTCCACTGACACCTATTTAACATACATTTACCATATTTCATCAGATTTAAGGTATATATTTTTTCATAAGTTAATGTCCCTGAGATCAGGGTGAGTCTTCAAATTACTGTCAGCTGGGAGTCAGTCTTGATGTAAGACCATTGCTTGCACGTATTCGTTATGCTATGGCTGCTGTAACAAGTTGTCACAAACTTAGCACCTCAAACAATACACATTTATTATCTTACAATTCTGGGATTCAGAAGTATGAAGTGCATCTCACTGGGTTAAAATCAAGGTGTGGGCGGGTTTGCATTCCTCTATGGAAGATTCTAGAGCAGGAGCTGTTCCACCTTCTGGAGGCTGCTCCCTTTCCCTGGCTTATGGCCTTTTTCCATCTTTAAAGCAATAGCAGGAGGAAGTCTTCTCACATTGCATTGCTCTCACCTTCTTTTCTATCTCCCATTTTTGCATTTAAGGATCCTTGTGATTGCTTTGGCCTATGTGGATAGCAGAGGATAATCTCAATATGTTAAGGTCTGCTGATAGGCTGCCTTAGATCCATGTGACCTTTTGTATTCACGGGTCCCAGGGATTAGGATGCTGACACTTTGGGGGGAGGGGCAATATTCTGCCTACCACACACAAGTATATCAAAACTTGCAGAACTGGTGTCAGAGGTTTGGAGATTTCCTCAGAGACTGTGGTGAAGCATTCTCGTAAAATATTTTACATGCCAAGGTTCTTGATGTCACAGAAGAGTGTATCATGTGTGAAAAAAATACAAATATCATCTTTGATTTGCAATCTTCTGACCCTACAACCAATGCATCTTAGGTTGAATAAAACAGAGTATGCATTCACAGACAGCCAATTTTAATATTTTCATATTTAAATGAAAATATAAAAGATACAAATACGTATGAACACATTTATATTTTTCCAAGGACATAATTTTGTTCTGTGTCCCTGTGGTGATGGTGCCATCACCATTAATGCAAAATGGGGATTCAAGCATTGCATACATTTCTGCATTGGAAAATAATAGCCGAACATCCAAGGGCAATGTGAACACCGAGCTCGCAGACAAAGTTTATATAAGTAAATATAAGGGCTAAGATGCTATAACAGGGAGGAAAAAAGCAATATTTATTTATTTATTAGATTTCTTTTTCTTTCACAAAATAGTGCTCAAGTGAGTAGTCCTGGTAGAGATGCAACTTTTTCCATATGGCAATTTGGGGACCAGGGCCTTTCTATCCTGTTACTCTGCCCTCCCCAAAGGCATCAGAGCCCTTGACATGAAGCAGGGGTTGGCATATGTGTCAGCCAGGAGTCAGTCATGACACACTGTGTTCTAGCTGAGGACAGGAAAGAGAGGAATTCGAGGGAAAGAGTTTTGAGCAATGGCCAGGGTTTGTTTTCTTAAGTTTTGTTTGGCCCCTTCTCCTACCTTGGGGAGGTGAATGTCCTCTCATTCTCTCTCTCTCAATCTCTCTCTCTCTCTCTCCCCCTCACTAAGTTTGTTTTTAAATAAACTATATTATCTAATCTAAAAGAAGAGAGAGAGTTTTGTTGTTGCTGCTTTAAGTAGAAATTTTAACAGGGCATATTCTTAATCACAATTAAAAGCAAATAATAAAAGGTGATCAAAATCATCTTTACAACTTGGAAATTCAAAAGCAACTTGGAAATTTAAACTTGGAAATTTAAAACTTGGAAATTTCATCTCTATTTATAAAAACTGTAAGAATAATAGCAACAGAAGAAGACACAACACAGAGTATTTATTAAAAAGCAAGCACATATATTTTCTTAAATGGTAAAACATCTTAAATAAACTGTAAATAAATCCCAAAGGTAAATTGGAAAGAGAAATTAGGAACTGTCTAGATCATAAAATCTAAGAGATACAACAATATCTTTGCAGAAGAAAATTTGTGGCCTTAAATTATTTGCCATTACAAGAAAAAAAAGCTAAAAATTAAACAGTTAAACACTCTCTCTTTAAAAAATAGGAAAATAAGCACAAAATAAACCTAAAGAAACTAGGAAGAAAAGATTAACAATAATGAGGTAAAATTAATAAAATAGAGCAGAAAAATTGGGAAAGAGAAATACATTATAAAACATTTATTCTTTAACCTGGGCAACAGAGCAAGATCCTGTCTCTACAAAAAAATTAAAAAATTAATCTGGTATGGTGGTGTGCACCTGTAGTTCCACCTACTCAGAGGCTAAGATGGGAGAATCACTTGAGCCCAGGATGTCAAGGCTGTAGTCAGCTATTAACGAGCCACTACACTCCAGTCTGTGTGACAGAACAAGATTCTGTCTAAAAGAAAAAAAATGTCCATTCTTTGAAAAGACTATAAAACGATGTCCTTTTTTAAAAAAAGACTCAAAAGCCTGTTTAAAGATAAAGGGGAGATTATTTTTTAAAAAGAGAGATAGAGAAAGCATGCATAATAACTACAGATACAGAAGAGATTAAAAATTATGAGAATTCTATATATAACTCCATGGAAAACAAATTTGAAAATCTAGAGGATATGGATGATTTCATAGCTGAATATAAATCACCAAAATTGACCTAAGTGAAAACTTGAATGTGGCAATTACCATAGAAGAAAGCTATCATTTTGAGAAAGACATCAGGGAGATTTTATTCAATCTTTAAACTATTACAGTTCTAATCTTATTTAAGTTATCCCAGTCTATAGAAAAAATAGAAAGCTCCTGAATTTATTTCAAATAGCAAGCATTACCTTAACACCAAATCCTATGAAAGATAGTAACACACACGCACATACACACACACAAACTATAGAAGAATCTTATTATAAATATAGATACAAATACGAAGCAAAACCTCCACAAAAGTAGAACAGAATGCCAAAGGAATAGTAGAATATGACCAAGGATTGTTTAGGAATGCAAGATGGTTTAATGGTAAGAAATCTGCCAACATTAGTGGGCATCTGCCTGGGGAAAGGGGGCACATCTCATCAACAAGGGTACCTCCATAATGAATACTTGCATACCTAACCCTGAATTGTACCCCATATCTTTAAAATAAAAAAATTAAAAGTTAAAAAAAAGAAAAGAAATTTGCCAACATAACCCCACCTTACATCAACACATTAAAGGAGAAAAAAATCATTGAAAATATGAATAAATGCCAAATTGTTATTTGACATAATTCAGCAGTCATCTCTATTTATAAAAACTGTAAGAATAATAGCAACAGAAGAAGACACAACACAGAGTATTTATAAAAAAGCAAGCACATATATTTTCTTAAATGGTAAAACATCACAACCATCATAATTAAAATTAAAAATTTAGCAGGGATGCCCAGTATCTTCATTATTATTTAATATTATCTCTGAATTTTGGAGAACATAAAATAGCCGGCATAAAAGTTAGGGGAAAAGATATATAAAATTATATTTTTCTGTTGATAATATAAATCCATGTCCAGAAAGCCTCCAAAAAATTCAAATTAAAAAAAATCTTTAGATTTAACAAACTTAGCAAGGTAGCTGGATATAAGATAAATAGCTAAATATCAACACCTTTTCTCCACATAAGTACCTAGAGATGGAAAATAAGAAAATATTATATTTACAGTAGAACTAAGCAATAACATACTTAGAATAAATTTTCCAGGAAAGATACAGGATCTGGATAAAGAAGACCATAACACTGCTAGGGACATGAAATAAGGCCTGGCAAGCAGAAGGACATATCAGGTTCATGCTTGGGAATACCTAATTTTTTTTTTTAATGCCAGTTGTCAAAATATAACTAATCAAAATGTAATGCCTTTCTGATTAGAATTTCAACAAGGTTTTTTTCAGTGGGGTAGGAAGAGAATTAGATAATTTCATATTAAAGCATTTTTGAAAGACTGTAAAAAAAATAAAATTTCTGATAGCATAAGACATTTAAAGGCAAGAGAAAAACACTTGCTACATAAAAAATTACATCAGCAATGACATACAAGAGGGTATAACTGTAAAATGCAGACTCTCACAATTTGATAAGAAAAAGATAAAAATTGAATATGAGGGCAAGAATATAAAAAGGCAATTCTTAAATAAATGAAAATTTTAACAAACATTCTTTAAACGCATCCAAATTGTCAACCAGCGAATTCACTTATAGATGGGGAAAAATGCAAATTAAAGTAACAATGAAATTTTACTTTACACCTAAGAGAGTGGCAAAAATTAAAAAGAATTATATGTGATTTCTATTGCATGAAGAGACATGGGGAAATATACAAATACTGCTAGGTATAAATGTGATGTGTTCTACCCTTTCTGGAAAGTAATATGGCAACTACTCTGAAAATTTAAAATACATGATACAATCTTGGAGCCTGCAATCTCAGCTTTTTAAAACCTAGAAATGAAAACAACACCAGCAAGTGAGGACTTAGATACAATGATGCTTATTGAAGTATTATTCATAGCAGAAAAATGGAAACAAAGTGATTAAATAAATTATGGCCCATTTACAACTTGAAGTATTAAGCATTACTGCCATTAAAAGGAATTAAATGGAACTGCTGTGTATCAATTAATTCGGCAGGCTATTTTATACTTGCATATACCAGTCTGTATATAACTGTAGTAAAACATGCCTTTGGAAACAAACACCAGAGATGGAGGGGAAAAAAATTGTATGAAAACAGAAAAAAATACAAAGATACATACCATTTGTTAACCAAGGTCACTGGGATAGGGACAAAGAAGGAGAAAAAAGGGATATGGGAACACAGCAAAAAGAGAAAGAGAAAAGCAAGATTTTTACTTGAGGGTGTGTGATATGATCAAATTATACATTTAAGTAAAGTCATAAAACGGTATGTGTGTATACAATTTTTTTAGATAGAAAAAAGTAAACGTCAACTGTTGAATTATGATTTAAAAAACACGCAACTGAATTAAGACCCTGGGGAGAGATAACATCATAAAGCACTACAATTTAGTCACTATGGTAACTGGCAAAGTATTTTTGCAGAACTGTTCTCACAGCTCCCATACGCACAATCAAAACAAATATGCTAAACACTAAAATTTAAAGAGAATTGGTCATTTTATGTGTTGTATTAACACATTTAATAGTGTCATTGTATATAATATAAAATTTATATTAAATCCATATAATATTATGCAGTCGAGGCCATCTATTTTTGTTTACTTTGATGACTATGATTTCCAAAGGGCTAATGGCATAAAGAAAAAATTGTGATGCTACATTACAAAGCGATGCAGGTGGCTACAAGCAAATATTAATGTGCTTCTTTCAAATATAATAAACATCTGTGCATATATTTATCTGTATATGCTATATGCTATACTATATTTGCATATACTATCACCTATTATTAAGTCACATCATTTCTATCATTTAATTTTCAATTAGCTGTGCTACTCCCTTTAGAGAGCGATAATATGTAAATAATGTGGAGTGTTTTCTATTATGAATATTGCTTTTTTCTTCCATTCAATTTTTTGTGTAAAAAAATTTACAGTAAATCTTGTTGAAAAGGAAAAACCAAAAAATGGTGGAAGATACAATTTTGAAAAAATTAAAAATTTTCTATTATACTTAATGAATCAAATTTCACAAATACTTGAAATGTGAAGCCTTTAAAGCAACTGTGCAACAAAGTCTCACAAAGTACAGGTCTTTCTGGAAATTTAGAAATAATTGATACTAGATTGTAGGTCACGCGTGCTAGCTCACACTAATAGTCCCAGCACTTTGGGAAACCAAGGCAGGAGAATTGCTTGAGCCCAGGAATTCAAGACCAGCCTGGGCAACAGAGTAAGACCTCATCTCTAAAACTTAAAAAAAAAAAATTTAAAAATAAATAATTGATACTAGATTTTAAAGCACATCGAAGATTATTTCTCACCGGGCTCTCACTTCTAGCCAACCAAATCTGAGGTTCTCGTTGAAAGTCCCTGCCTCATTCTTCAAACATTACTTCCTCCTTTGAGGAGACTTCCCTTACTGCCTCCGTCAGAAGACTTTCTACGCTTACTGTCTGTTCTCTCTTACCACTGGTACAATCCTAGGAGGAAAGTATACTCTTCTCCCTCCTTGACTGTGAGCTCCTTGAAGGCAAAACCCAAAGCCTGGTCATTTCTGTCCCTTTGGTGCTGGACTACTACATATATAAGGGTATAAGGGGAAACCCCCCCAAAACCGGAATTATCTTTTGGAGAGCAGACGCCTTGTAGTACAGGCTTCCCTACTAGGTAAGTGCTCTAGGAATCCATTGACATCAGCGCACCAGCTAGCATTGTTGTGAGAGGCTGTGTTTGGCTTCAGTGAATTTTTTTTTTTTTTTTTGGAGATGCTTTCAGCATGTTTGCCCATTTCATGATGGGTGATTTACACGAACAGTCAGCTCGCATTGTGCTGAGTGTTCAAGAGTTTATGACCAAAAACAGCATGACATCCATGCCCCACCCTCTTTATTCACCCAATCTCACCGAGTGACTTTTTTTGTTTTCCTGGATGAAAAAAGTCCTCAAAGGGAAACGTTTTATCCATGTGGAAGAGGTGAAACAAAAAAGGGCAGAAGCATTAAAAGGCATCAAAATTGACAAGTTTAAAACTGTTTTGAGCAATGGAAAAAGCTACTCAATGGGTGTACTGCATCAAACAGAGAGTACTTTGAAGGTGACTGAAGTTTAAACACTTTGGGATAGATACTCAATTTTTTATAAATAAATTTCAGCGTTTTTTGGGTCCCCCCTCATATACATCTACCAACTGCCCAGTTAGGCATCGCTTATTTCCCATTTCTGATGTCTCACTCTTGTTTTTTGCATTCTTTAATATTCTCGCCCTTCTTACTAATCTATGTTTCCTGCAAAACTGGCTGTATTTCCCTCTGTTGATTTCTTATCTCTACAGTTCACTGATGCCCAGCACAGAGATTTATCTCCTTGGTGTCCATGCACTGCTTCAAATTGCTCTCTAATTACTCCACAGGTGCACCCTTGGTATCCAAAGCAAGATCCTAAACAGAAACCTTGTGGGCTATTTTTCTAATGTCCTAATATCCTAGTACCAAGCATAAGTCATTTAACCATCAGTGCTGGTTAAATAAAGGAACACATCTTTTTGTTTCCCTCAAGATTATCATTGTACTGCCAAATGTACCATTGAATTTCTAATTTTCTGATTTGTATTTAATGGATAGATTAAGGAGCACATACACACAAGCAATGACCTCAAAATGAATCACACAATGGCCAGAACAGACACTGGGAAAAGTTATGAAATGAGTCTTCATCTCCCTACAAGGACCTGAGTTCCTTCCTCCTAGAGACGGCTCTTGGTGCTGATTGCCACTCTTGTACATATGGAATTAACATCTCTAACTTCATGTGGGTATCTGTATACCCAAAGTTTTCTTAGAGACATAATGAGACTATTGAAAATGGAAATAAGACATAAAATTTAAAAAATAATAAAGTAGGTGAGATGTGAATAAAGGATAAATAACCCAGGACATAAATAACCCAGTAGAAACCCTCTGAGAATTAGTCTCAAATTGCCTGAAGGCTGAATGCAGTGGCTCATGCCTGTATCCCAGCACTTTGGGAGACCAAAGTGAGAGAATCACTTAAGCCCAGGAGTTTGAGATCAACCTTGGCAACATAGTGAGACCCTGCCTCTACAAAAAATAAAAAATTAGCCAGGTGTGGTGGCATACACCTATAGTCCCAGTTACTAGGGAGGTTGAGGTGAGCTGGGATCATGCACTCCAGTATGGGTGACAGAGTGAGACTCAACTTGGGGAAAAAAAATTGCCAGGTATATTGGCTGAGGGATGGGGTGCTGCATGATTTGAGAAGCAAGTGAAAGAAACAAAAAATACATATGATTATCCATCATCAATAAGAGTCATCACAAAGTTTCCAAAACCAAGTTGGAGAACAAAGAAGGGATAAAAGCATTTCAAAGTTTGGCTCAGTGCATTTATACAGACATTTTTTCCTTGGGAATCTTTTCCACAAAATCTTATCCATTCTTCAAAGCCAACCATAATTTGATCAAAAAGGCAATTAAAAATATAAGCTGACTTTTGATATAGACATTTTCATTTTTAAAAAAAGAAGAGTCCGATATGACAATGCAAAGCACAGGGAACGAAGAAAAGTTCCAAACGGCTATTGGACTGATATTCCCGCAAAACATATGGCATCGACATCAAGAACTCCCAGCCACTTGGGCCGTGACCTAAGACCAGCTGTAATGTGAATCCGCTAAAGAAGTTGAGAAAATGCCTGTGTTGCATTAAACTTTAGTTTCTTTCCAGAGCTATTATTTTAACAGATACTCATTACATGCGTACTTCACTTCATTATCTTTTTTTTTTTTCTGCAAGGTTAGTTCAAAGTGTAGGACCAAAACTTTATAGAAAGGAGTCAAATCTGCATTTCTAATTATTCCAGTTGAAGATGCTTTTTCCATGTGTTGATGCTCAAATGAGTCAGCACCCCAGTGGACTCTGACATGTCTTAGATAGATAGAAATACTCTAAATTTCATCATTGAAAATACAGACACCCTGAAAATTTTACAATTCTAGATGAACAGTAATGGATATTAATCTTATTAATATTATCTATTTGAGTACAGACTGGTGGAAAATTTGAGAGCTGGCAAGTGTTTAATATATTTCCAATGTTCCTTACAGGAACTGAGTAGGTTTATTCATGATAATGGGCTGGCAATATTTGCATAGCAGATCAGCACTCTTAATAAAGTACACAAAAGTTTAAAAGTAAAAAAGTATTGTGGCCAAAGCAAATATTTCTCACTTATGGGGAGAAAGAAGTCATGGATTATGTGGATCAGTGGCCCAAAGATTCCAAACTTACTAGATAGTAGCCACATTTCTACTTCTCCATGGTGGAAAACCTTGCAGCCTCGGTGACTCCAGTCATGTTCTGACTTTTTGTAACAGAAAACTCAGCCTTTCTCATTCAATTTAGAGCAATAATATTTGTCCCATTTGGGGGATATTTTAATAATCCATCATGTTTTTGGCCTCGCAGATACCTTACCCTCTAGGAAAAGCAACAATATGCAGAGACACTGTAGTCAGACTGACTCAAGGTCGCATTCTGGCCCCATCATTCAAAGTCACGTAGGCCTGAGAAACTCATTTAGTTTCAGTTAAGCATCAGTTTTCTTATTAGAGAATGTGACGGCTCATGCCTGTAATCCCAGTCCATTGGGAGGCCAAGGCAGAAGGATTGCTTGGGGCCAGGAGTTCAAGACTAGTATGGGCAACATAATGAGACCCAGGCTCTACAAAATAAAAATAAAATTAGCTAGGCATGGTGGTGAGGACCTGTAGTCCAACTACTCAGGAGGCTGAGGCAGGAAAATCATTTGAGCCCAGGAGGTCGAGGCTACAGTGAGCCACAATCATGCCACTACATTCCAGCCTGGGCAACAGAGTGAGATCCTGTCTCTAAAAAGAAGAGAGAGAGAAAAGAAATAACAAAAATATTGGCCTGGATTGTTACAAAATGCCTGACCCAATATAAAACACTCAATCGGTGGTAGCTGGACAAAATTATCATTCCAATGGGGGTATTGACTGGAGAATAAGGGATCCTTTGACCTGAGTAACCTGCCAGGTTGTCTCTTACCCACTTGTTATACTATGTCAAACATGGCCAGATACAAAGCGGCTGAAGAAAAGAGTTTTTGCCGGGTTATTTCAGCTGCTCTACCTGCCTTGCCTTTCTCCCAGCACAAGCACATGCAGTTATTTCGATCTTTCTCTCTGCTCAAAGAGCACCTGATTGATGAGGCCTTTTTTGGCCACCTTACAAAAATGTCCTCCTTATTCCACTCCATGTTTCTATGTGGTACTTGGCATCACCTGACAATTTTTCTACTTCTTTATTTGTAAACTGCCTGTCTCCTGCCACTAGAAAGCAAGCTCCCTAAGAGCAGGGACTTTGTCATGTCACAGCTCTATCTCTCAGAACACTGATTGGCACACAGTAGATCAATGTATATTTACTGAATAAATACTTTTCTCAAAAGAATCAACTGCTTGCTACCAGATAATGATCTGGAAACACTAGAAGGCTGGTACTACTTCCAAAACCCTTGGTGGATATACTTCAAGGTGGGGTCCCCTCTGAGCTGACCTTCTGGCTGAAAATGACAATGGAGAGTTTGAAAAATGTTGTTCCCTCTGATCTGTCAGTGGACTGACTATATCACACTGTCATTCATAGTTCTTTTGTTTGTTTCGGTAAGTGCCATCTTAATTTCAAGCTCTTAGGTAAAAGCACCATGTCAATAACATTTCCCACTATCACTGTTAGGTACTTAGTAAATGCCGTGGGATAATGACTTTTACTATGTGAAAAAGATGCAGTGCTCTTAATTTTAGTCTAGAAATGGTAAACAACAGGTTGAGAGATATACTCTAAAACTTCTAGAGATTTATGTTATTAAAAAGATGCAGGCTGGGCACAGTGGCTCATGCCTGTAACGTCAGCACTTTGGGAGGCTGAGGCCAGAGGATTGCCTGAGATTCAGGAGTTTAAGACTAGCCTGGGCAATATAGCGAGACCTCCTCCACCTCGACCAAAAAAAGATACACTAAAACATACAGAAGTGATTGTGATTTTAATATCATAAACAGGACTAAAGATACGTTTAGTGATATAGTGACAGTAAAAACAATGAATAATACTAAGATAACTAAACACAAAGTAGAATTTTACTTGAATTATTCAGAATGGGTATTCCAAATTACTATTTTCCCATATATCATATTAAATAATGAACTTTAAAATATTAATAGTCATCAAAATATACACATTCAATGAACTTATCCTCAACTGAAATACATTCTTTAGCAAATAGTACAGTAACTAGAGTCAAAATATGTGAGCTGTATTCATAACACTCACAAATTCTATACCACTTAAAATTGACTTTATTGAAACACAATTAAGAGACTATTGACCTTCTGGACATTGAGTGCAGCTGATTTTAACTTTAAACAATCAACTCTAGGTCAGTCACTTCTTCAAGTCGATGTCCAGATTTTAATGGATAATTGAGGATTTCAAAGCACATACTCATAAGCTGATTAATTGTGACTGACAGTCCCTGCTGCTAACATCTAGATCAATGGCAAATTTACTCATATTACAAAATGTGCTCATGCAGTGGTTTCCTTTTGTTAAGTACTATCCTTTAAAAAAAATCACCATCAAACTATACCAAAATGCCCTCTCTGCCTCAGAAAACAAGCAGTAAATATTTAATAGCCTTTTAAATGTCTAACCCTTTGTGAGGTAAACTGTACTAAATGGTAGGACTGCATGCCTTAAATCCTCATCAATTAATTCTGAACTGTGGCATCTGAATGCTAGTAGTAACCATCTTTCCTTTGCAGTTTCTCAAGAAACTGACCACTAAACAGTACAGAAAAAAAGGAAAAACATAAAAGAATACCATATTTTATGTGATCAAATAGTAGAATCACAACCACAATTACAGCAATGGAGCATTATTGATATATAGTACATATGCTTATAAACTATGGAATCATTTCTAATGAGAAATACAGTACAATATTGGATAGTTATAAAGATATACTTTCAATTTCATTTTCAATCTATGTTCATTAGCAACAGCGAAGGCTAAATCTTATTTAAGTAGAAATGAATTTCAATATGCAGAATGAATGAATCAATTTATGCTGCAGGTGAAATTCCACAAGATAAACATATATTTATTCTAAGTAAGTAGAAAGCTACACATTACACTGTCTGGGTAGAAATACCTGAAATTTCATGCTTTTGAGTGCCTTAATTCTTTTTTTATTTACAAAAAAAAAGTCACACACCCAAAATGCTATTTTAAAATCAAAGAAATCTGTTCTGAATCTCATTTTACTATTTAATAGAGCAGCTGAAAAATGACTTAAAGATGTGGCCATATGGTGTGAAAATCCAGAATCAAGGAAAGAATGAGATACTGTAAACATGTAAAAAGCAATAAAAGGAGAAAACTCTGAGCTCAGTTAATGAAAAGCTGATGATGGAGACTGTCTTTTATTGATTACATTTGAGGACACTGACTCACTGGTGTTTTCCAAAACATAAATTCTGCGTCTCAAGTGTTTGAGAGATTCAACTAAGTCTCTCTCCCTCCGCCTGGAATTGTTTGCACAGAAAGACTTCATAGAATAAATTACTGAACCTCCCAGCACAGCTCAATTAACTGAATGAAGCGGGGAGAGAAAAGCTCCAATCTGGTAGCCACACAACAGAACCTGGCATCATTTTTGCTTAAAGACTTTACAAGTGGATTGTGGGGGCATTTAAAAGGCAGCCTGAATTTAAGAATAAAGACAAAAGGAAGAGGCGTGAGGAGCTCAAACTCACACTTTTCCCACTGACGTTTCCTGAGGAAGTAGGTCAGGTGTTTGTGTTCTTGCGTCATTTTCTGTCTGTCTTTATGTGGAATTCTGGCGTCTCCACCTCCTTTCCCCAGCCTCACACATAGCCTGAGCCAGACTTTCCATTCCCTAGAAATTCCAAAGAGTTTTTTCCTTGAACTGCACCTCATACATGTAACTCAACTTCATGCAATAAAATCTCAAGTCGGTTTATGATAAATGAGTGAAATCATCTACACCGAGAGAGCTGTCTACTTCTGACCCAATCGGAATTAGATTATTTATACATTAATTTATTTAGCACAGATTTTCTGAAGCCAGGCACTGGAATTACCAAGTTGAATAAAACAGTCCCTGTTCTCAAAGAACTCACAGTCTAATGGAAAAAAACACCCTTGCAAACAAAGCTTATAATAAATGCATTAGATACCCCAGGCCAAGGTGCATAAAGTTTTCAGAAAGAGCTTCCAAACTGAGGATGTTCTACATGTTGTGCTAAGTTACAGTTCACCTATGTCCTCAGAGCAACTTTTGAGTTCACTTCACGGGAAATATGCAGATGCCTTAAAGGCGTCTGAGACATTTCCCTTGCTTCTTTGAAAGAGAAGCCTGACCCTTCCCACCCACTCCTTCTTCGTGCCATCCAGAAAGATCTGAAGAGGCCTGCCCTGAGGCTGACTTACAGAACAAGAAATTTACACTCTGCCCCTTGGATCTCCCAAATCACTTGGTGACAAAACAGAAAGGAGGAATAATGCTAACAGTCTCAGGAATTGCTTATACATTAACAACTGACGGCTGCCTTCAACCATACATGATCCTATAGTCCAAAAAGATTGTAACTGTGGAGGATGGGAAAACCACTACATAAATGTTGGAAGCCCCACATCGTACCGATGGTGTTCTTACAAATAGATGACATCCTCGTCAGTAGCAAGTGCTGAAAACACAGGGAGTGACTGAAGACCAGGAGGGGTGGGCCTGCAAGGGAATCTTGTAGATAGGAAGGAGCTATTTGCCACAGCTGAGAGGAAATCCCGACCTGCCAGCCTCCACAATCACCAGGCCTCCTTTCAGCCCAAGGTTTCCTCCTGCCTGGGGAATTTGGCCTCCTTCCAATGGCAGTGCCCTCAAGTGCTACAACTGAAAAGAAAACAAAAGATGCCATTCATCATATTTTTCAACAACTGGTTTCTTTTCTTAGTTTGAAAGAAAAACTTGGCAATTCTAAAGCGAAGTTTTTTATTTTTATATATTTTCTTCTCAGTGTCAAAATAAACTAGAAGGGGGGGCTGGGGAAGTAGCCCAAAGATAAGAAAAGGAAAATACACAAAATCCTCCAGAGCTCAGTGGGCCACACACCGCCATTCGACTGACACCAAGCTGTGGAATGCATCTCTCTCAAGTTCTCCCAACATGAGGAGCCGAAGAACTGGCTGCCTTCTGCTTCTGTAAGACAGGGCTACTTGGAGAAATTCAAATAGGTTCCCAGTGTTAACTATACTGCATATTTATTTTAATCAAAGTGACATTTCCCAGATGGTGTCATCCAGAAAACCTCATCTGAAACGAGGAGTATAAGAGAATTCAGTACATTCCAGGGAAAATCGAATACAGGTGTTCCCCCATTTTAAGACGACTCAGTTTACGAAAATACACAATCATGAAACAGACAACTTTATGACATAACTGCCCCACCCCCAGAGTTGTCTGGTACTTGAAACAGGTACCAGGCAATGCATATGAAGGTGTGCATGAATAAATAATAATAGTGTCTCTACATTCCCACTGCACAACCCCGCAACTCTTGCCTGTTTCCAGGCCTTTCCTTGGCTTGGCAGAAAGTGAGGGGAAAAAAAAGAAAAAAGAAAACTGGAAAGAAAGTGTTTGAAGCAAGAAGCTGTCCTAAGGTGCCTCTGGAAAGGAGTAGACCTAAAGGAACGAATTCACTGAACAGACACACTGAGTCTCTACACTGTAAATAAAAACGACTTCCTCCATAGAGCTTACAGTATAATGAGGATAATCACTGCAGTAATTAATTAACTGTGAGCTATGGAAAAAGGACAGACATGTGGAAGGTATAACCTAACCTGGTGGTCTTAGAAGACTTCTCAGAGGAAATGACATCTCTGTTGCTCTAGGACCTAGAGAGCAAAGGGTAAAAGAAGACTTCAGAAAGAACAGACCTAGACAGAAAGCCGGTCTTGCAACGTACGAGATGCATGACCTCAAGGGAGTTACTTAACTTCTCTGAGCCTCTGTTTCTGTAGCTGTGGAGTGAGAGTAATATCAGTGTAGAGGGATATTGTGAGAACTAAATAAGATAATACATGTGCCAAGTGCTCGGCAAGTGTCCAGCACCTGGGGGCAGACCCAGGCTCTGGGAAGCCTGAAGCTGAACAATTTTGAGCATCGTCTTTGAGAAAAATAATCCAAAAATAGTTTTATATAAGTGAATGTAGAGTGAGAAAATAAGCCATTACAAACTCCACATATTTAGAAAGAGAAATTCTATCATTATAGTCAATTCCAGAAAAGTAACATATTTTTATTAATTATATGTATAATACTTTACATGTTTTCCACATTGTTGTAGTTACATTCTCTTTGGTCACCTATTCAAATGGCAACATTTGCCATTTTATATAAAAAGAACATAAAGTGAAGTCATTCTTTTTTTTAAGAATAATTAATAGAAATATGGTTTTGAAGCTGGGCTCGGTAGCTCAGCCTGTAATCCCGTGCCTTTGGGAGGCTGAGGTGAGTGGATTGCCTGAGCCCGCGGGTTCGAGACCCGCCTGGGCAGCGAGACCTCATCTCTACAATAAATCAAAAAATCAGCTGGGCGTGGTAGTGCATGCCTGTAATTCCGGCTACTTGGAAGGCTGAGGCGGAGGGATCGCCGGAGCCCAGCAGGTCGAGGCTGCGGTGGCCGGGAGCGGCCACAGAACTCCAGTCTGGGTGACATAGTGACACTCCAACTCAAAAAAAAAAAAAAAAAAAAGAAAGAAATATGGTTTTGATCATTAATAGTTGGGATGCAATTTCCCAACAGGTAACTCACCACGAGACATACTTGTTCTTTGCAGTTCTACCCAAGGTTTGTTCCCAAAACAACAGGAATTCTGATCAATCCTATTTTATACAATTATCATGAAAAAAGTGATAATCTGGTATAATTGTACACATGTAATTGTATGTACTTCATCAACACCTATACCCCTGCAGCACAGAGCTTCTGTATTAGATGGACATTATTTTTATTTTTATTTATCTTTTGAGGCAGGGTCTCACTTTGTCGCCCAGGCTGGAGTGCAATGACATGATCATAGCTTACTGCAGCCTCGAGCTCAGGTGATCTTCCAGCCTCAGCCTCCCAAGTAACTGGGACTACAGGCACCCGTGCAATCAAGCACAGCTAATTTATTTTATTTTTATTTTTTTGTAGAGACGAGGTCTTGCTATGTTACCCAGGCTGGTCTTGAACTCCTGGCCTCAAGCAGTCCTCTCGCCTCAGCCTCCCAAAGTGCTGGGGTTACAGGCATGAGCTATCCACACTTGGCTGGATGAGCATTTTGAAAACTACATCATTTACTTACAACATTATGCTCCTAATAGCTAGAAAAAGTTTCCACAGACTAGCTTCTGGTTCCATACCTTTGAACCCTGTTTCTCCTTTACCTCTTACATACTTCAGATGCTGAGTCGCCGGGATACGTTCATCTGTGATACCCTCCAGCCCTGCTTTTTGTGTCACAACACTGGGTGAGCCATCACAGAAGGTGAGAGACGTATTCCTGGAAGCCATTCCTACACTGGAAGAGCTGGCAATAACTCACCTTCACATGGAAGTGACCGTGAAGCACATAAATATAGCCCACTAAATCCTAATTATCCCTGATTCAACTTCCCCTTTATTTAGGTCCAAAGTTGTCCTCAGCCACTCCCGGAATCAACTATATAACTTGTGGGGCCCAGCGTAAAATGAAAATGTGGGTCCCTGTCTTTAAAATTATTCAGAATCTCTGGTTGGACATTGTAGCTCACGTCTGTAATCTCAGCATTTTGGGAAGCTGAGGCAGGAGGATCGCTTGAAGCCAGGAGTTCAAGACCAGCCCAAGCAACATAGCAAGTCCCCATCTCCACAAAAAATGTTTAGAAACTATCAAGGCATGGTGGCCTGTGCCTGCAGTCCCAGGTACTCAGGAGGCCAAGGCAGGAGGATCACCTGAACCCAAGTTTGAAGTTATAGTGAGCTCTGATGGAATCACTGAACTCTAGCCTTTGCAACAGAGTGAGATCATATCACACACACACACACACACCCACCATATATATATATATATATATATATATATTCAGAGCTTCATGACAGCAATAGCAGCAATAGCAGAGCACTGAACCAAGAGTAGGACCCTGTGCTATTGCACAGGTTATAAGCCCACAAGGCCACCCTGGCTCCTCCAATGCTACAAAGAGAAGTTTAACAAAGAAGCAGAGATGGGAAGAAGCGGCAGTTTCAACAGCTTGTGCCTGACACATCTCACTTTTGCAAATTTTACAAAATCATACAATCATGTGAGCATTTTCCTGGGGCTGTGAACATATTACCCAGGCTTTTCAAGGGCTTTGTGCCAGTGAGGTCAGGAGCAGCTTCAGTGTCGTTAGCATAATGGTCACCCTGCTCCTGTTGAAATATCGTGGGAACTTAACAAATATTTGTGGATGAGACATGGTGTGATGGCTCACGTCTGTAATCCCAGCACTTTGGAAGGCTGAGGTGGGAGGATCACTTGAGACCAGGAGTTTGGGACCAGCCTGGCAACATAGTGAGCCCCTATTTAAAAAAATAAAAGAAAAAAAAAAATTGTGAATGAAGCCATAGCCTAGGGACTTTACAGTCTAGACAGTAAAACAGACCAGTGAAGATCAACCCAACCCTGCCACAAGTCAATGTGTCAAATCCAAAAACTATATTTGCATAAAAAGTGGGGGAGTGAATTCAAAGTAAAAAGAATGACCAAGTGACTCTGCTAGGAGTTCTGGAGTACCGGCTGCATAATCCAAACCCATCTCCGTCCTAGAAGTAGTGTTGGCCTCACTTGGTGGCAAATTTCCTCCCTGACTTAAATACCAGTTGGGACCTTTCTGGATCCTATGGCTGACGTGGCTATTCCAGAATCTTGGAGTGATTCCAGGCATCTCTCAATGAGCTGGAGCAGGTTTGTAACTTAAATTCAGTTGAGAGAGATCTGGGAATATGGGGCTCATTTTCCACTTCCCCACTGGATGAGACAAGGTTGTGAATAGCTAGAGTACACCGTACTACAGAGGAGGCACTGACATTCCAGGGGAAGAAGTCTGCAAACTAGAAGCTGAGATGCCTTTCAGGTATGGAAAACAATAAGTAGGCAAGAACTCAGTACCTGATAATTGTGTAAAGGACAGAAATGAAAGAAATTTTAAATAAATTTAAAATGAAGAAGGAGGACAGAAATATTAGAGAAGGGTCTAGTGTCTGGAAGAAGTCTCGGGATTCTGAGGTGGGCTGTGCTACAAAACTGCCATAGATGGGTGTGTCAATCAACAGGACTATAATTTTCCAACTATAGAACACAACAAACTAGAGATGAAAGCTGATCAGACCTAGGAAGAGAGGCCTGGAGACCTGAGGATGCAGGTTAAGAGCATTGTTCAGGGTTAGGGCAGTGATATAAACCTACAGGGCACAGGATATGATAGGAGGAGGTTCCCAGTTGACCCCATAGGCTAAGAGAACTTGGGGGATTTTATTATTTTAGTCACCTACTCCAGAGGGATATTGTGAAAATCATATAATACCTAACATTTAGCTGGTCCTCAATAAAAGGTAGCTACAAATGACAATGCCAATATGGTTTACTTCTTTTCCTGTATCTCACTATTTTATTTCTTTTATCCTTGTGAAATAGTAGAGCGGATGCCTTAAAAGAAGATGAACTACTAAAAATAATTTTGGGATAGACAGTGTAATACTGACACTAATGCTGACACTAAAAATCCTTTATGCTTATAAAACAACATAGTTTTATAACAGTGGGCCAGTGGGTCATTGCTAGACTGTATCTACAAAGGGAGACCCCCCAAAAAACTGGCATTTATTTTTAAAAAATTGTGTATTTACTCTTACATGTTTAAACTTCAGTACCTTCAAAGTACTCTCCATCTGATGCAATACACCTATCGAAACTCTTTTTCCACAACTCAAAACAGTTTTTGAACTTGTTAATTTGGATGCCTTCTAATGCTTCTGCCATTTTTTGTTTCACCTCTTCCACATCGGTAAAACGTTTCCCTTTCAGAACTTTTTTCATTTGAGGGGGAAAAAAAGTGGCTCAGGGCAAGATGGAGTGAATATGGGGGGTGGGGCACAGGTGTCATGACAGTTTTGGTCAAAAATTGCTTAAAACTCAGAGCAGTGTGGGCAGGTGCACTTGTAAATCACCCATCATGAAATAGGCGGATGTGTTGAAAGAATCTCAAAAAAACAAAACAAAAAATCACTGAAGCCAAACGCAACCTCTCACAACAATGCTAGCTGGTACACTGACGCCAGTGGGTTCCTAGAACACTAACCTAGTGGGGGAAGCCTGGACTACAAGGAGCCTGCCCTCCAAAAAGTAATCCCAAGTTTTTTTGGGTACCCCCTCATATATCAACTACTACCTTTTCCATTGAAGTTAGTCTTCATGGAGACACACATACCAAAAAAGTAAGGAAATAGTGACTGGCTGCCGATAGGGTTTCAAAAAAAAATGCTGATAAATGTTGAAACATTGATAAGATGAAACCTTCCCACAGAAGTTTTGGGAAAGGTGTTAGGTTGGGGGCCTACCATCAGCTAAAAAGCATCACCTATGTGGCAGGTGAAGATGGCTACAAAAGGAAAGACAAGTACTATCATGAGATTGAAAAGACTTCAATTTTTAAAATTATATAATTACATTAGCTTGCCTTATAAATGGTGGGATAAACTACTACATGAATGACATTCATTGGAAAACTCTACCCAATGGCTCGCTATATTTCCCACCCTCACCTCAAGTCAAGAACACTCACAAATTCAGCCCCACTGCTAATTGAAAGAATAGCAAGAATACCAGAAAAATTTGACAATAAAAAAACAGTGTGATAAGAGAATAAAGAACTAATGTGAAGAAAACAAAAGGAACCACCAATGGGCTATGTTCACTAGGAACTATGTTCACACTGAATATTTTCTGTCTTCCGCATTCTCTCCATTTCCCTCTATTATCCCATTCCCCCGGGTCTGCAGATTGGTTTGTTTCTGACAGGATTCAGCCCAGGCTCAGTCAGGAAACCAGAAATGACACCAAGTATTACAAAAGAGATCACATTTAAAAACTGGTCAACGGTTGCTGGAGAACTAAAAAAGTCACACAAAAAGAGAGAGAGAGAGAGAGAGAGAGTAAGAACATGGCATCACAGAGATATAACTGCAGAAGCAGTAACTGCTAAAGTGGAAGGAACAAAGAGAAAAGGTAGGGGTTCTCAGAGCCTAGAAGCCTAAAGGAGAGGCCTTGTAGGCCTGGGGCTCAGATATCTGAGGAGGTGGCGCTGCCCAGCTGATGCTGGGGCTTCAGAAAGGCACGATGAGGCTACTTCTCAAAGTGTCAAAAAAAACCCACAAAAAAACCTCAACCCTGGAACCAAGAACCATAGCTGAGGTGGGTATAAACTGAAAATAAAATCCTTAAGTCCCCAGGCTGGCTGAATGGACCCCCTCTGTGCCAAAGAAAACCTGAAGAACTGAATTCAGCCATGACAGGAAGGAAGATGGAACACAACTGATCAGTACTGACATTAAAATAGAGACTATAAGACTGATGAAACAGAGTCTGGCAATAAGATACCAAATTTCAATCTGAGCCAGGCTCGGTGGCTCAGCCTGTAATCCCGCGCCTTTGGGAGTCTGAGGTGAGTGAATTGCCTGAGCCCGCGGGTTCGAGACCCGCCTGGGCAACTTGGCGAGACCTCATCTCTACAATAAATCAAAAACTAGCCGGGCGTGGTGGTGCACGCCTGTAGTTCCAGCTACTTGGAAGGCTGAGGTGGAAGGATCGCCAGAGCCCAGCAGGTCGAGGCTGCGGTGGCCAGGAGCAGCCACTGCCCTCCAACCTGGGCGACAGAGTGAGACTCCAACTCAAAAAAAAAAAAAAAAAAATTCCAATCTGACTCTGCTACAGCATCACTTGACAGAGAACAGGCACTAGACAAAATAAAAGCATTTTACTCCAAACTATATTTCTTCCCCATATTTTGGAATGGCCCTGCAAAGTCATCTCTTGGGGAAATTTGCGTCTGTAGAGAGAGAATCTTCTTCCTAGGTCTTTCCCAGGTTAACTAAGAGTCTGACACTTTTTAAGGTCCAAAAGGAGACATTTAACAACTATTCTCTCTGAAGACTGCTATTTAGAGACTTCATCTATACAACAAGAACCTTGGTTTGACTGACTTCAAATTCTTTAGATAAATCTTAACTCTCAACCAATTGTCAATCGGAAAAATCTTTAAATCCATCTATGACCGGTAAGGTCTCCACCCCCACCACCCTTCTAGATGGCCCACCTTTCCAGGCCAAACCGTATTGATTTGTGACTTTGCCTGTGACTTCTTCTGCATGTATTGATTTGTGACTTTGCCTGTGACTTCTTTCCCCTAAAATGTATAAAACCAAGCTTTAATCCAACCACCTGGGGCATATGTTCTCAGGACTTCTTGAAACTGTACCTCAGGACATGGTACTCATATCTGGCTCAGAATAAGCCTCTTTAAATATTTTAGAGTTGGGTTTTTCGTCAACATGGGTGATGCCAGAAACAGGAGGCCCACAGGAAGGAGCATTCCCTCACCTTCTCCAGCCTCGCAGTCTCCCCATCCAGCCCCCCCATATCGGCAGAACCTAAGAGGGAACTAGTTGGCAAAGGATATGTGGTGTGCAGAGTCCCAGCATCAGAAAGCAGAGTATGGAAGGGTGAGTGTGAGACTGAGAGAGAACAGGTTGACAAAGCACACGCTAAAAATGTAGAGAGAGAAATCCACCCCTTGTTCAAGTCTGTACATCACATCCTAACTCACAATACACTAATGTGCCTCAAAATACTGCAAATAAAAACAAAAGATGTCACAGAGTAATTCTGAAGGCAGTCTGAGTTCAACCCATGCCCACCAGGACATTTTCCTACACCACAAAGAAGCATTCTGAGAGATTGCTGTTAGTGTCCTAATTGTTTTACCTATGAAAAATGGGCTCCTTGGAGGCCATGCGCAGACTTGCTTAAAACAATAAGCTTTTCTAACCCCCAAGCACAACATACTCTGGGAGCATGGTCTGGATGCTTATCAAACAAGTTCCTGGGCTGTTCTCTGAAGTTTCTGGGTAAGTAAAACAACAGAGTCAAATAAATGCCTTTAAAAGTACGGCAGTGGAGCACGTACCCTGTCAGTGAGATCCTCATATTCCCACAGAGTAAACAGTAACATGAGAATATTTATACGAAACAAAACTGTATATCAAGCCTGCTTTGGCTCAGCCAGAGGGAATGATAAATTCCTTGCAGATCTCTCATAGAGTGGGCCTTTGTTGACCACGGACGCCACTTCCAAGACAGTACAAACCAATTACAGACCAAGGCTTTTCATTATGTCAAGGAATGAAAATATTACCCCCCATTTTGTTTTATTTCACAGTTATATTTTACTTACCCCATCCCCCTTATGTTTAAATAGTTTTAATTTATCATGAGTCAAGTTCAAATTTAAGTTGGAAACAAATGACAACTGCCTCCCTCCCACACACACACAAAATCGTATCACCCTTGCAGATAGCTGGTTGCTTTCCTTATCCTCCTTTTAAGAAACTAAAAGTCAGTTTAATGTTGGGTAGAATAAAAACACAAAGGAATTGATAGAAAGTAAATTGACAACTGGCTCAAGTCATGGGCAAAGTCAGCTGGCAGGAGATGGAAGGTAAATGGGCTATGAAGCCACATTCCACACAATGTCCATCTTGTGGTAAGATTTTTTTAAAAGAAAGAAACATTTGCACAAACTGTGCGTCTACTTCTAAGAAGCCAATCTGAGAAGAGGTTAAAAGAGGCAGGTATTTTTAGTTCATTTTATCAGATTTTTCTCAACCTGATGGGATAATCCTTCTTAGTTATTATAGATCCATCCAAGCTATTTCTACCAGTTCGCGCAGAGAAAGAGCTGAGGGCACTCTGTGCGTTCACCAGAAAACCTGCAGCAACTCACAGCTGGCTCTGATTTTCTAAAGGAAGAAAGAAAGGGAAGCAAGAAAGACAATAGAAAAAAAAGTGGGGGGAGAATTAGAACATAAGTGACAGGTAAGAAGCATGATTGTGCTGGCTTTGAAAATCATTTATAATAAAAATGGTAAGTTTTTTTAATAGATAGCTGAGTCAAAGGCCAAGTTTAATCATCTTATTTTAAACCATTTACTAAACCTCATATGGAGCACCAAAGTCCATGATAATAGATCAACAAAGGGGAAAACAGGTCATATATTTGTATACATTAATGGATGTTAGAATTCTGCCAACATTTTATTTTGAACATATGGACTTAGTAAAGTTATCTTATTCTGATGTGGGGTTCTTTGGTTGTTGTTTTTTGTTTTTCTTAACTTTTGTGGGATAAATATACACTTTTTGTTCTTTTTTCATTATAAAATATACACAACATAAAATTGACCATTTTAAGAGTATAATTCAGTGGAATTAAGCACATTCACACTGTTGTGCAGCCATCACCAGCCTTCCATCTCCAGAACTTTTCTCATCTTCCAAAACTGAAGCTCTGTACTTATTAAATAGGCGTTTAGTTTTAAATAGGCCTTGCTCAAAGCCAGCAGGCTGGAATGCAGTGACAGGCACCTGGAGAGGTTAATTCAGGTAACTGGCAAATGAGTCAACCCTTCCTACAACCCAAAAGGAATCAGCGCCACCGTGTGTTTAACCCCCTCTCGCCTGTTTAATACTGATAACCCAAAACTGAAGCAACACTCTAGAACAGATCTGGAAAGACTGTTAATGAGACATTTCACTTTTACATTACAGTTTACAGACATTTATTCCCCCCAAAAGACGGCCCTCAGTCAGGGCGGGAATTATTGTCTCTATTGCATGAATGATGGAACGATGGCTACATGAAGAGCAAAGACCAGATCCCACACCCCCCAGTCCATTGTTTGGGGCGCTTTCTAATAGGTCACATGGCGCCTGCCAAAGCAAGGGAAGAACTGGCCCTCCTGTTTCTCAGATCTTGGAGACCGAGAAACCGACCCATGGGTCTAACTGGACAGGATTTTCTCTCTTCATCAGAGCAACTAAAATTCCTTAGGTCTGAAACCCATACCTAGTCCATAATCTTTTCCATCTTTGTTGTAATTGTATTGACAGAGAAAATAAAACACACACAGGATTGCAATTCTGGAACAAAATAAGTGCAATCAGATTCAGAGTCATATGCAAAGTAAAATAATATCAGGATAAATCACTGAGTCTTGTAAAAAGACTAAGATCAACCTATTTTAAAATTTTAATTCTCTAAAATAAATTCACATTATGTGTTCTTATTAGAGAAGATCATGACCTTTCTTGTTAAACACAATTTGTGGAAAAACTTATTTCTCTGAGTTTTATGGACAGAAAGCATCTTGTACTGAAGCAATATAAATACTAAGGATTTACATAAAATTGCCAGAATCAACAAATAGCTTCTTTTAGTTCACAAAGAAACTACACATTTTGATTTATTTCAAATAAAGTTTCTTCCACTGATAACTTCCTCTTTGCTCAAAAGCAATACATGTTCTAAACCTTCAGACTTTCCATTTAAATTCCAAAAAGAATAAACACTTCCTTGAAGTCATGTCCAACACCACCACGCCATCTCCCTATATCAACCTTAAAAACATAGACAACTCTGGCTTACGGAGTTGTCTCTGAATAACAGCCCATCCTAAAAGTGGCAAGGCAAAAAAGAACAATCATGCTTTGAAGGAGAGATTTTATTTTCTAATTTTCTCACTTTTTAGTCACTTAGTTCTTGATTTTTTAAAAATACACATTTTAAAAGAATAATTACTCAAAACAATGAGAGCTGAATATGGAACTTAAGAGGTTATTCAGAAAATCAAATCCATTTTACCCAACTGATTCAGGAGAACTTCTAATGCTCACAAAGTCAGTAACAAACACCTGATACAGAGTAGGTTCTCAAAATTTTTCTTTCTTTCTTTCTTTTTTAAGAGACAGGGTCTTGCTCTGTTGCCCAGGTTGGAATGCAGTGGCACAATCATAGCTTACTGCGGTCTGAAACTCCTGGGCTCAGGTGATCCTCTCACCTCAACCTCTCAAATAGCTGGGACTACAGGCATGCACCACACCTTTGTTTTTTATAGAGATGCGGGTCTCACTATGTTGCCCAGGTTGGTCTTGAACTCTCAGCCTAAAGCAATCATTCTGCCCCAGCCTCCTGAGTTGCTGGGACTACAGATGTTCACCACCACACCTAGCTAATTTTTTTGTTTTTCATAGAGATGGGGTCTCGCGATGTTACCCAGACTGCTCTTGAGTTCCTGGCCTCAAGTGATCCTCTAACCTCTGCTTCCAAAAGTGCTTAGATTACAGTAAGCCACCACACCTGGCCATCTCTTTAAGTTGTAATGATGACTGGGAAATATCATAGAGCGATTATGGATAATCTATGAACATCTTTTGTTGCTGAAAAATTAATGCTTCCCATGTTCTAACACATAGTTGCAACCGAGCTCTTTGTAGCATCTCCACATCTTCCCTGTCCAAAAGAAAACTTTGTAATAACTAAAAATCTTCCTTAAAATTTCAATGAAGACTTAGATTGGCTCACATGAAAACACTTACCTGAATCTCTCAGAATTCCCCAATATTTTCCTTTATAGCATATTCAGCACAGTTCCTGCACTCTTAGGGTGTAAATCCAACTAAAGCTCTCCCTACCATACCCATTCCCTGATCACTCACCAACATTTTTTTTCTTTTTGAGTTGGAGTCTCACTCCGTCACCCAGGCTGGAGTGCAGTGGCACACTCACAGCCACCCCAGCATCGACCTGCTGAGCTCAGGCTGTCCTTCCTCCTCAGTCTTCCAAGCAGCCAGAACTACAGATGCGTGCTATCACACCCAGCTAATTTTTTTGATGTATTGTAGAGATGAGGTCTTGCCAAGTTGCCCAGGCTGGCCTCGAACCTCTGGGCTCAGCACTCACCAACTTTCCTATGTGATGAGGAAACACAAGAAAATTCATTGCCAAGCACACTGTAACCCACATATTGAGAGTCTTCTGAGATTTCTGTAGCTTCTTGGTCTTCAAAATTCTCTACATTGCAGGCTCAGTTCTCCCTCATGGGGAAAAACCATCACTTGGATGCTCTTCAGTCCATTTGCATGTGAGCCACGAATGGCACTGGTGATCTCCCTTCCTGCAGACAGTTCTTGAGAATCTGTGGTGATGTTGCAGTTTATCACATATGGGCTCACACCAACACCTACATCATGAGGAAACATGTTATTCAAGCTAAGCAAAAGCCTCATCTTGAAGATTTTATTCTTTAACCAACTTTGGTCGAGGGGTTTCCTTTACTTGGTTTTATTTTTAAATAATACAAATATTTCTCATTGTCAACTCCAGAATTTTCTAAAGGTCATATATATTTTTTAATAACAGCAAGACTTGAACTATAATCAGATAATTTTATCTACTCTAAAAGCATCTGAAGTATGAGTTTCTTCCAGAAGAGCTCAGAAGAGCCCAGACTTTCCAAATTACCAACAGAGAAAGGAAAAATAAAGTCGCAGCATCAGCAATGGGCCTTGGACTTCCATTCATTTCCAGGAGTTGTGATTCAGTGCAGGCCTTAAATGCCTTGGAGGAAGGAGTAAATCCTACCTCTGGGCCCACCCCTTCCCCCAAACACCAGTCATTATTGAATTAGGTTAATATCAGATTTAAATGAACCTCATGGAAAGGGGGTCACTAAAAAGCAACAAATAGCATTGGAAGCAGGGAGAGCAAAGGACTCTTGTATCTCGTGATGACGTGAGTTTGGAGCCAAACAGAACGCAAGAGTCCTCTCACACATATTTATAAAGCTCATGCCCTTCTTTCACATAGCCCATTGGCACCTCTTTCTTCCATCTTCAGTTTCTTAAGAGCCTGGGACCACCATTGCCACTCTAAGGCTGTTACATTAGAGCCCGGGACAAATGTCCCACTTTTCCCTGCCTCAGGAACAGCAAAGCTCACGTTACATAAATAGCGCTGCTCTAATTATAGTTTACATTATAAGATGGACAACTTGGTTAAATTAGCATTGGTATAAAAAGCTTAGGTTTGCAGTTTCCTCATTTTGGGGAATCCTTACATTTCTAAAGGCAAAGTCAAGTAGGGATTGATGAATAAAAGGATGACCTCATCTTAGGCATATGATAATTCCTTAGCTATTATTTCAACATCATTTCACTGTCATTGTTTTTTCTTGCTACTTTCAAACTCATTGCTCATGATGTCAGTATCTATCAGAGAAATGCTTTCTGGGTTCACTCTTCCCAGACCACTGTGTTTTGGGGACTTTGTTGCCTAGCCTGGCTACTCTCATACTAATAGACATTTTACAGAAAATCGGCACACGGAAACCACATTTCATCTTTTTCCCACACATGTACATAATGAAACATTTCAACTCCCAAGGCTGGGCCTCTTTCTACTGGGAATTCTGCAGGAATGAATCAGATTACAGTATTTCCCCATAATGCTGATTTCATAAAAATTTAATTTCCTGACAGTCAATACATCTCTCTCTCATCATCTCATGTACCAATCACTTACTCTAAATATCTTTGAGAATTATATCAGTTTTAACATTTCACAGAATATAACTGGAATTTTTTTGGTCAATGCTAATGTGGCCATTCATTAACGGAAAAAGTCCAAACCTTTTTCTCTCATCTAGCCCCCAACAAGTAATATAACAAACTGTCCTATTTTCTAAAATCTGATCTATTCTGACTCAAGAAGTGACAACATATTTACCACCATTCTAACAAATAGTTGGTTTTGTAGAAGAGTCAATGCACACTGGGTTAGAATCAGTACAACTATTTAAAGTCTATCCCAGAGGCCAGGCAAGATGGCTCACACCTTTAATCCCAGAATTTTGAGAGGCTGAGGCAGGAGGATTGCTTGGGCCCAGGAGTTTGAGATCAGCCTGGGCAACTTAGCGAGACTCAATCTCTACAAAGAATCAAAAAATTAGCTGGGCATGATGGTGCATGTCTGTAGTCCCAGCTACTTGGGGCAGGGCTGAGATGAGAGGATTGCATGAACCCAGGAGGTTGAGGCTGCAGTGAGCTGTGTTCGTGCCACTACACTCCAGCCTAGGTAACAGAGTGAAACCCTAACTCAAAAAGACAAAAAACAAAATTCATCCCAGGCCCATGGTGCTTTATTACTGTGCTCCACTACTCCATGCTTTTGAAAATATGCCCAATCAGCATTCAGATATTCATATGTGCTTTATCAGCTTGACATAGCACGTCACTTTCAAGGGGAGAAGCTTCACAAGGACCCAGGAATCTCCCTATGTACTACTATGACATGGACATTCCATCCCTATAGTCATGGGACTTTTCCTGAATCCCTTACCCAGCAAATTCCAGGGAACATTTTGCTACAGTGTGCCCAATAACTATTCCCTTTTTAATAGAATTTCCAAAGTTCATCATTCTTGCTAGAAATGAACTCATTGCCTAAGAAAAATTGTGAAGGATAGAACAAGCTTAGATATTAAGGCTGAAGCACAAGAGTTCCATAAATAATATAACATGAGCCTGGCATAGTAGCTCATGCCTGTAACCTCAGCACTTTGGGAGGCCAAGGTGGGAGGGTCACTTGAGGCCAGGAGTTTGAAACCAACCTGGACCACATAGCGAGTTTTGCCTCTATATAAAAATTAATAAGAAGTGTTTTAATGTAAAAAATAAAAAGGATACAATATGTATGCTGTACAGGATACCAACACTGATTTACTTAGTTAAAGTGAATCTCTATTTTTAAAATTTCTTTAAAAGCATACTTTAAAAGTATTTTTTCCTAGAAAAATAAAAATAACCATCAGCAAAAAATTTTACATGATTTTAGATAAAATAAGAAGCAACCACCTAAACAACACAGGATAATCATTTTTACGTATGGCCTTGATGTGTGTATTTTAAGTTATTTTATTAAATTTTAGTTACACAATAATTTTATTGTGTTTTATTGTTATTTCTTATTCAAGCAAAGAATAAACAGAGACAGTTAACAAATCTGAGATATTTCTGACCTAATCAAGGTAGTAGTTTCCTCTCCAAGGAGTTATGAGACTTCAACACATTTCTCCCTTGGGGGGGAAAATGAAAGAAAAAAAGAAGAGAAAATTCCTCTTTCTGCCCACATTCACGCTTTTCCAATTTCCTCCATTTAATCCTTCCAAGTAAAAACCAATATGGTGATTCAATTATACTAAATCAAATTCTGTTTAAATCCAGCAGTCCCATTGACCTTATTTAAATGCTGAATTTGATTTTTTATGTTAATTTAAACCTACTAAGAAGGTATTTTAAATGAGAGAGATAATTAATCCTAGCACATCGTATTTCTAGTTAAATGTCATATAATTAAAGTAATTCCACTTTTTGTGCTAAAATTAGAAACCTGATGTGAAAGTTTGTTTCTCAGTTTGTGGTTTCGCTCAGCTCCCGCCTCCTGCAGATTGGCACTCGACTGCTGGGGTGGTGGTACCAATCTCCTCACTGCAAGGCTAAAATCCCAATTTTATTCCAACACAACTGTCACAACGCCCTGAAGCAAGCTAAAAACAAGAGAAAAAAATCTTTGGTATAATTTCACTTTCCGTGTGCTCTTTAATGAAAAATTTATCATTCTAAATATTCGTGTTTACTTCCGGTTAAATACTTTTTTTAACACAAAGAAAGAAAGAAACTGAGATTCAGTTGCTATTATTTCACAGGGAAATATAACAGGCCTGATGTTTTCCTGACAATTCTGTTATTTTCTTGTGTGGAAACACTATATTTATCATATACTTTACTGTATGGCTGGTGATTCAGATATTGTTGAGACCTTATGGTGAACTGAGATAGATGTAAACTCTTTATGCCAGATTGTTTAAGCAGGAAAAAAACCCAAATGCACTTAATTAACATCTGATGTGCAGCTTTTGCAAACACAAATGCAATATTTGTATTTGAGCACTGGCAGTAATGACTGTGAACTATGCTATTAATGTCTGGTTTAAAGATGCTTGCGGTGGGACCACGTCTGGAATAACACAAATAAAAAAACTGCATTCAGACAAAACAATAGTGAAGAGCCCATTAGGCAAATGAAAAAGCAGCATTCAGAAGAAACACATGTATTTTTGCCCTTTAGATTAAAATTATTCTAAAAAATAGTTCTATGCACCATCATTTTCTACCAATTAGAGGTGAAAAGATTCAATGTATTTTTACTCCAGAGAAAAGAATCTCACTTTTGGAGATCAGAAGGTGCTCTGGGATATTTTTAGAAGTTTTGTTTGTTATATTATAATCCTTTTTGGTGGTCAATATCAAAACACGCACGAGGAGAGAGCTGAGGTAGAGTTTTAGGATATTTAGCATTTTGTATCTGAAAAGAGAACTTGAAATTTGTGGATTGCATTGCAGTTTGAATAAGCAGATTCTCTTCAATGAGTTCGACACCCTCATTAAATACTTTTTTACTGAAAACTTGCTGAGAGCCAGAAACCATGCAGATTGATAGGTATAAAAACATGAAGAAGGTTAAAATAAGGTAAAACTCTAGCTTAAAGATGGCCTTTGCCTCAGAATAACAAGCAGAGCAAGGTACCAGACTCGGAACACAGGTTCAAAAATATCAACAGCTATTATACCAAAAGCAATGAGTTACCATTACATATTGGTACTTTAAATTTTTGAGAACAAGTGCTAAAGAGAAACCCTAGTTGAAACAGGACGTTTGATGCCTAAAGCCATAGAATACAAACATAATTGCTAAGTCCGATGCTCCCATGATGGCAAGAATGCAGGACCCTTATCCATGTGGCTGAATCTACAGAAAAGAAAGCAAAGTGAGAACCTCGTGGTACAGGGCTGGGAAGGGCTCCCCATTGGTCCACATTCAAGTTCCACCTCAACAGGACCCTGCCCCTGCTCAGCTGTCCTTCTGCAAAATGGCTGTGACTTTTCCCACTCTGTGAAGCATTGTGAACACATTCTTTCGACTTTGAATCTTTCAGACTAGCAATAATTCAGAAGAGAAGATTATAGTCATAGGTAAAAATTAACCTCCTGTAAGGAAGCCGGTCTAGGCCAGGGGAAGCTCAGGTGACTCACTTGCTTCTGGGTTTTTCAACAGTAGAATAGTCTCCTTCCTGAGGTCATGTAAACTCTAGGTCCTTCATGCTTCAGTTACAGGTTGCATACTGAGTTACACATTGAGATTTTTGTCTTCCATCCTCTCAGTTAGACTTACTAGCAAGCATTAGAAAATAATAAACATAGGTTCCTTAGAACAGGATTCATTCTAAAACTAGAAATTATCTTTCAAAGACAAGGTAAAATTTTTGGTGTGGAGTAAACTGGATTATTCAATGTCAAGAAAAGTGCCCGATGATGCATTTCTTATTTGCAGTAGAAAGAAGTAAACAGGCCACTGTCAGTAACTCATTTCAATAACTAAACAGAGATCCCTGAATCCAAGATGTACCAATGACCTCCCTCTCTGATTCCTAAGGCATCATATGAAACTATAGTTCAAAGAATGTTCCCTTCATTTCTAAACAATTATGCATACATGCCAGCCATTCCTACAACATATCAGAAAGCAGTGTTTAAATTATACTATAAATGTTTAGGGCTCTAAAATATATATGGATAAAGTATTTATTTATAGATCTAAAAGTATCAACTATTACTGCTTTGTCCTTATTCCTATTCCCCATGAGATGGCCAGCCACAAACTTTTAAAAGGAATTTGGCTTAAAAGATTTTGTGTGTTTGGCACTGACTGTGGGTGTTAATCATTTCTGAGCTCACTCCTTTTTCTCTTCTGTTTATAATATTCTTCAAGAACTTCAAAACAGAAACCTGCTCCCTTATAAATGCTGCTTCCTATGGGTACTGTGGAAATTAATTTGTCACTGGATTGTTGACTATAGTCTTCAGTTGATAGCACCAACCATTTCTATTTAATTTTTGTAGAAAAAAAATAAACATATCAACAATGTGCTGAGATTTTTCTCTTTGGGGGAGATGGAAAAATATGTTGAGAAACACTGACAAAACCAGAGAAAAATTAGAAAAATATAAAAAGTCATTAAATTTAAAAATAAAGGGGAAATAACTATTGTTAGGAACCAAATTCATTGAAAAAAGTAGACAAATGATATTTCTACCTCAAAGAGGTATTATAAATTGTACTTCAATAGATATTACTTTAAAAATGAAAGCAATAAATTGTACTCCAACAGATATTACTTTAAAAATGAAAGCAATTACTTTTAGATACAATTTTTAAGGAAGGCTATGTGTAATTAAGGCAACCTAAGATTTCAGTGAAGAGTCTTAAACTCCACTATCTGGTTTGTGGAATATTAGAGACTAATTGTTTATTCACGTTCCTTATTCACTGTTCCTCTTTGAAATATTTTACTTTTCTGCTGTTAGCACCTGTTTGGAGCCTATTTATGAGGGATAAAAAATGAACTGCCTCAACTTGGCAGCTTGTAATGTTCATGTTTGTGCCACAAACTAAGGTTTCTCTCCTTTGTCAGCAGATACTAGTGACAAAAGACAGGTGGGGGAAAGTTGTGCTACTTTACCCTTCTTATCATGAATCTTCCATCAAATCTAATCTGAATGAAGGCACTGAAACCTCACTTTTATAAAGTTTACCATTAAAACATCTTTCCAATAACTCTCCAGGAAAGATGATGGAAATAATCACAAGATCAATTTAGAGATATTATGAAAAGAAGTTGGAAGCTGCCGGGCTCAGTGGCTCATGCCTGTAATCCCAGCACTTTGGGAGGCCAAGTTGGGAGAATCCTCTGAGCCCAGGAGTTTGAGACCAGCCTGGGAAACATAGCAAGACCTTACCTCTACAAAAAAAGTTTAAAAAATTAGCCAGGTTTCATGGCACACACCTGTAGTCCCAGCTATTTGTGCTCCTACACTCCAGCCAGGTGACAGAGACCCCTGAACTCAGAAAAAAGAAAGAAAAAAGTTGGAAGTTTTAAGAATTTAAAATTTTTTATAAATATGTGATATAAATAAAATAAGTGCATATATATTTTATAATATTGAGATCACACTATTAATACAACTTTGTGTCTTTTGGCCTTGACACTGGCTAGTCCGTCTGCCTAAAACTCTTCTGGACACCTCCACATGGCTAGCAGCCTCAATCCTTCAAGCTCTTGCTTTAATAATGCCCTCATGGTGAGGCCTAATTGGGCTTATTCCACTTAAAAGCAAAATTCAGCCCCATTCTAGAGTTCTTAATGCCCTTGTCCTGGTCAACATTACTTTTGGCTATAGCTCTTATTATTTTCTAACATAATATATGATTCATTTATTTATTAAGTTTGCTTGTTATGTATTGTCTGTTGCCTTACCTCTCTCCCAACTACAATATAAGTTCTTTGAGGGCATATAAGTTGTATTCTGTCCGTGGATGATAATGCCTGGGACACAGTAGGTACTTAATAAATATTTGTTGCATTCATTAATTAACTATAAATTCTCTCTACATTAGATTGTATTGTCCATGCCTCTGAAAATTCTTTCAAGCATCATGCTTGGGTATGCCATAGTCTATGTAATCACTGCCAAAGAGTAGACAGCCCCATTGTTTCCAGCATTTGTTGTTATTATAAATAATGCTTTGATAATAAACACATTTGTACATAAGTTCATATACCTTTTATTATTCCCTCAGAATGTATCACTAGAACTAGAATTCCTGAAAAGTAGTTACATACAATTTTAGAAATTTTAGTACATATCACAAACTCACTTCCAAAAAGTTTATACCCTTTTACACTACCATTAGCAGCATGGGTGTCACTAACTACATCCTCACCAGTATTAAATATTACCTAAAATATCATCTTTAAACATCTGTTGTGCCAATTTTGGCATCTCAAAGTTTTAACTTGGGATTTGCAGATTTTGATGAAATTCTTTATGTAAATTATAGATCTCCGTGTGGAGTAAAAAGAAAGACAAAGATCGGAAAAGTCAATGGATTGGTCATTTCAAATCAAACAATATAAAACAGGTGATGATGGAGTATAGAAACACCCCTTTTCCTAACCATGGGCAATTGATGGATGAGATTGGGAAGCAATGTTCACTTTGGCTTAAACAATTACCTATTGAGTTTGTTCTTAGGAGACTAAACATGATTAGTGATAATATTCGTATTTGGTCCAGATGTGTCCTTTATATCAGGTTGAAGTTATTCCCCAAAATTGACCCATTTAGTCTGACAGCATTGCAAAAATGAGAATTAAGTGACTCAAGTGTATGCTCAACCTGATGTTAAAACCGGTTCTTTTATTCTCTCACACCAGTATACTTGTGTTTCTAATTCTCATCCACCTGACTGCAATACTAGTCCCCTTGGCACTAAACTGACTTCATTTGTGGTGTAATCCCTTCAGTCTTTAGGGAGGCTCAAATTAGAAACCAGGAGATAGATTTTCTGAAAATTTAGTCACAAAATTTACACTTCTCCATTTGTGAGACAAATCATGGGAAAATATGTGAGGTTCAAATTGGCAGAGAGCAATCAGTCTCTTCCTTTTTTCTATGGCAAAATACTGAATGAAAAACACTTATAACATTTTTGTAAATTTCCTTTTTATAGGGAAGAACAAAACAGTCCTTTAGTACTGTGCTGGGCACTTAACAGACATCATTTTGATTTCACAGTATTAAGAAGGAGATAATGTTATGCCTATTTTTTTTTTAAGAAAGTAGAATTTATTCAGAGGACAGAAAAGCTCCCACAACGGGAGGGGACCTGAAAGAGGTTGCCCAAACTATACCTATTTTATAGATGTGGGAACTGAAGCTTAAGGAGACTAAGGGACTCTCCAAGGTCGAGCCAGCAAACAATAAAACCTGTGCTTTTGTATTGCACTACTTGACTTGATTATAACTGCTATTCATTTAAGACCAGAATTCTGCAGCAGGGGTTAGTAACCAAAGATGAATGAGTAAATCACCCTGAAGGGCTTGGGCAGAGCTGTGCCTTGAGGAATGTTCTTACACTTGCCCTCCTCTTGCTCCTTAGGTATCTAATATTTTAGTAACTGCCAAGGTATTCACTGACCACCAGAATGTGCTTAATTTGTTACATCTACAGAAGATGCTCAAGAATGAAGGAATTAAGAGTCAAATAACTACCACTGGGATGGTGGAGGACAGGTCACAGGGATTCCTAAGGGAATCCCTCAGGGGTGGGGTGGGGAGTGAAGATGGAGAGGCCGAGAGAGGCAAAAGTTGGTGAGGTTCAGAGGAAGGAAGAATTTCTTGCCCTGGTATTTGTTCTTGCTGTTCTAGAAGTCCACTGTCTAGAGATTTAGTAAAGTTCTTCTCTAGGAAATCTCTAGAATGGAATTCCCCCTCTGAGCACCTACTTGGCTACACTGGATGTTCAAGTACTGAAGGATCTTTCTACCAGCTAGAAGTAACCTCTCCCTAGGACCCCTCCACCAGGTAGCTCTCTCCACTCACTCCCTGAGTCCTCCCCTACCCACCTGTGTCTCCATCACACTCCAGAACACAACCCCACACCTAGCACAGATGGGGGTCTCCAGGACGCTGCCCCCATTTCAGGAGCTGCATGCATTCTCATCACCAGTGGTCATGTTACAGGACTTGTCGTAGATCTTAAACATCACTCCTGGGGCCCCTCATCAATATATGACCGGAGCTTCTGGGCTCATGGGTTAGTTTCTGAGGACCTGGGTGAGAATGAGAGCAGAGAGGAGATCCTGACCTGATTCAGGCAGGAACCACTACTTTAACTCTCCCTGCTTTATGAAGGCATGGCCCAAGGAAGAGACCTAGGGATGCTATGTTTAACAAAGGAAACAGAGCGGAGTGAAATCCTGTTAAGACACATCTTCAGCAGGGACAGCTCCCAGGTCAGGCTCCAGAGTACAGAAATCCCTCTTTGTGCACCCGCCCAGCTGCTTCCTCCTCTGGGCAAGACTTTGTTTCTCAGGCAGTTCAGCGTCACCAGAGAGAAACACACTGCACTCACCAGAGAGAAACACACTGGCACATGCATGACCAGGTTACCCACAAGGCCTGTGGCAGCGGGAAATTGTCACGAAAGTAAATCAAAATCAGGCTGAATAAAGGAAAACACAGTACCATTCTTTGTTGCAATATAATATACTTAACATAAAATTCATCATTTTAGCCATTTCTAAGTGTATAGCCCAGTGGCGTGAAGTTGCACATTGTTGAGCACCATCACTGCTAAAGCACATAACCTACACACATTGTAAACATCAAAGTTTGAGCATAATTCATGTCTATTGAAGTTAGTCTTATAATAATATTTGCCTTTATACAAGGAGGTTTGAATTGTTAACCCATTACAAATCTAACTTCACAAGGAAATTTTATCACTAAAAGAAATTATTGCCTTCAATTTTTGAACAATTTTATAACAGCCTGACTTGTATATACTCTTAGAAGATATAAAAAGTTTAGAAGTCAAGGACAAGTCACTGCAGTGTCTAATACGGTAGCCACTAGCTACGTGTGCCATTGAAATTTAATTCTAATTGGTTAAGATTAAATAAAATGAATAACTAAGGTTTTAGGTTGCACCAGTCACATCTCAAGTGTTCAATAACTACATGAGGCCAGTGGTCTCCCTATTTCACAGCACAGATAAAGATCACATCCATCATCACAGAAAGTTCTACTGGACAGCTCTGGGCAGGCGTTCTGTAAGGAAGCCTAATAGTTAAACATAATCGAAGGCTACTCTAAAATGACAGAACATTTTCACCCTCCTCTGCCATTCTTTGTGACTGGATTCTCTGGACCTGACTTTATCTTCTCAAGGCAAAAATATAGAATTGCTTTCCTGTCTTTTCTAGATTACTGCTTCACAGAACCTCTGCTTGTAGCTATGTCATAGGGACTAATCACAGTCCCCTATAAGCAAGGATAAAGATACTACATATTTTCTGTCTGATATACAATTCCCTGAGCACCCAACATGTGGGTGTTCAGGGAATTCTGGTGCTGGCCTGAAAGAGCAGGAGTGGGGGCCTTCTTTATCCGGAGATACATCATGGAAAATGCATCTCAGATGGAGCCTCTGACTCCTATACAAATAGACCTCTCCCACTGCAACTTCAGAGTTTGTTATTTGTCTGTTTCTAATGTAAGCTGGCATGTCCATGGAAAGAGTAAAATGTGAAAGACGCCCCCCCCCAATTTTTTTTTTCTACCACTGGGACCTAAAAAGTCTTGAGAAATGTTCTTTCTCTGAGTTGGATAGAGACTCCAGCATTAGAAGTCCTTGATGTGGAAGAAACCATGAAGCCAAGAAAATCTACTCAATTTATCTCAGTCCTAAGTGATTTCTGCTCGGTTAGGACACTTTAAGATATAGGCATACCTTGAAGATAGTGTGGACTTGGTTTCAGATATGGTCTGCAATAAAGTGAGCAACACAAGGTTTTTGGTTTCCCAGTGCATATAAAAGTTATGCTTACACTATACTATAGTCTATTAAGTGTGTAATAAAATCACATATTTTTAAAAATAGTATATATTTTAAATATATATATTCAAAGTACAATAAATACATAATCCTAATTTTAAAAATAGTTCATTGCTAAAAAATGCCAGTGATCATTTGAGCCTTCAGGGAGTCACTATTTTTATGCAAAACCATAACACTGTTAATGGTGGCTGACTCCTTGGGGTGGCGGTTGCTGAAAATTGGGGTGGCTCTGGCAATTTCATAAAATAAAACTATGAAGTTTGCCACATCAACTGACTCTTCCTTTCATGGAAAATTTCTCTATAGCATGCAGTGCTGTTTAACAGCATTTTACCCACAGTAGAACTTTCAAAATTGGAGTCAATTCTCTCAAATCTTGCCACTGCTTTATAAAATAAGCTTTAAATCCTTTGATGTCATTTCAACAATGCTCACAGCATCTTTACCAGGAATAGATTTCACCTCGAAACTGCTTTCTTTATTCATCCATAAGAAGCAGCTCTTCATTTGTTCAAGTTTTTCATGAACTTGCAGCAATTCGGTCCCATCTTCAAGCTCCACTTCTAATTCCAGCTCTCTCAGTATTTCCACCACATCTGCAGTGACTTCCTCTATTGAAGTCTTGAACCCCTCAAAGCCATCCCAAGAAGGTTGGGATCAACTTCTTCCAAACTCCTGTTAATGTTGCTATTTTGACTTCCTCCTGTGAATTATGAATGTTCTTAATGTTATCTAGAATCCTTTCTCCAAGACTTTCAATTTACTTTTTCCAGATCTATCAGAGGAATCACTATCTATGGCAGATATAGCTTTACAAAATGCATTTCTTAAATAATAAGATGTGAAAGTCAAAATCACTCCTTGGTCTGTGAGCTGTAGAATAGATGTTGTGTTCGCAGGAATGAAAACAGCATTAATCTCCTCGTGTCTCCGTCACAGCTCTTGGGCGATGAGGTGAATTGTCGATGAGCAGTAATACTTTGTAAGAAATATTTTTTTCTGAGTAGTAGGTCTAGCAGCAGGCTTAAAATAGTCAGTAAGCCATGCTATAAACAGATGTGCTGTCATCCAGGCTTTGTTATTTCATTTATAGAGCACAGGCAGAGTAGATTTAGAGTATAATTCTTAAAAGTCCTGGGATTTTCTGAATGGTAAATGAGCACTGGCTTTAACTTAAGGTCACCAGCTGTATTAGCCCCTTACAAGAGTCAACCTGTTCTTTGAAGCTTTGTAGCCAGACATTGACTTCTCTCTAGCTATGAAAGTCCTAGATGGCATCGTCTTCTAATAGAAGGCTGTTTTGCCTACATTGAAAATCCATTGTTTGGTGTAGCTGAAGAATTTTCTTAGCTAGATCTTCTGAAGAATTTGCTGCATTTTTATGTTATGGAGACAGCTGCTTTCCTTACGCCTCATGAACCAACCTCTGCTAGCTTCCAGCCTGTGTTCTGCAGCGTCCTCACCTCTTTCAGCCTTCAAAGAACTGAAGAGAGTTAGTGTTTTGCTCTGGATTAGGCTTTGGCTTAAGGGAATGTTGTGGCTGGTTTGATCTTCTATCCAAGCCATTCCATATCAGCAATAAGGTGGTTTCGCTTTGTTATCATTCCTGTCCTCACTGGAGTAGCACTTTTACTTTCTTTCAAGACCTTTTGCTTTGCATTCACAACTTGGCTGTTTGACACAAGAGGCCTAACTTTTGACCAATCTCGGCTTTTGGCATGCCTTTCTCACTAACCTTAATCATTTTAAATGAAAGATATGCAACTCTTCCTCTCACTTGAACTCTTAAAGGTTATCATAGGATTATTAATTGGCTTGATTTCTATGTTGTTGTGTCTCAGGGAATAGGGAGGCCCAAGAAAAGGAAGAAAGATGAGGGACTGGCCAGTTGATGGAGCAGCCAGAACACCCACACAATATTCATTGATCAAGTTCACCGACTTAAATGGGCATGGTTCATGGCACTCAAAACAATGACAATAGTAACATCAAAGATCATTGATCGCCAGGTTCGGTGGCTCAGCCTATAATCCCGCGCCTTTGGGAGGCTGAGGTGAGTGTATTGCCTGAGCCCGTGGGTTCGAGACCCGCCTGGGCAGCGAGACCTCATCTCTACAATAAATCAAAAAATCAGCCGGGTGTGGTAGCGCGCCTGTAATTCCGGCTACTCGGAAGGCTGAGGCGGAAGGATCGCTGGAGCCCAGCGGGTCTAGGCTGCGGTGGCCGGAAGCGGCCACTGCACTCCAGTCTGGGTGCAGAGTGAGACTCCAACTCAAAAAAAAAAAAAAGATCACTGATCACAGATCGCATAACAGATATAATAAGAACATTTGCAACACTGCAAGAGTTACCAAAATGTGACACAGAGACACAAAGTAGGCACATGCTGTTGGAAACATGGGGCCCACAGACCTGCTTGATGCAGAGTTGCCACAAACCCTCAATGTGTAAAAAAAAAAAAGGAAAAAAAAATATATATTATATATATTCAAAGCACAATAAAGCAAAGCACAATAAAACAAGGTATGCTGTATGCCAGTACTAAAGGGACACAGCTTCTGCGGAGGGGACAGATGTCAGAGACATGGTCAACTACAGTTTAGAAACTGCAAAACAATGTTTAGGCAGTTAGCTAAATTCTCCCTTCAGATCTAGAAGGGCAGTGGGAAAAGGCAAGAGAAATGGAAGAACACTTAGAAAAGATCTGTGCCCGCCTGGGCAGGTGAGACCTCATTTCTACAATAAATCAAAAAAATTAGCCGGACGTGGTAGTGTGCACCTGTAGTTCCAGCTACCTGGAAGGCTGAGGTAGAAGGATTGCCAGAGCCCAGCAGGTCGAGGCTGCGGTGGCCGGAAGCGGCCACTGCACTCCAGTCTGGGCGATAGTGAGACTCCAACTCAAAAAAAAAAAAAAAAAAGATCTGAACAACAGGACATTTTACAACTCTCCAAATTGTTCTGGTCCCATGGATGGACTCCACCTATGACTTAGACCCAAGCTTTGGCTGCTACAGTTGCCTAAAGGAAACTGCGATGCCTAAAATCCTCTCCCACTAAATACCATACCATATTTTCTGGTCCTGTCCTGCTCTTTGCCTATCCAAGCCAGCACCCCCATTTGGAGCTACCATTCTGGAGTACTGCATACATTTATACAGTCAGAACTCTGTGGAGAAGGATTCCTGAGGCCTGCTTCCTCAAGGGCAATACATTGGCAGATATTTGCAGGAGCAACCTTCAGCTGCCTGCAACTGGGGTTTTGAGGGCAGGGGTGCATTTAGGTTTAGCAGAAGCAATATACATGTTTAAGGCCAGAAGTTATAGGATTGAATACTAAGTCAGATCCTCAATAGCTATTTGGGGTCTTGTACAATTTATTTGACATCTCTATAAAATGGCAAAGAAAAAGAAAGCTTCCTCTAAGTCACCAACTCCTTATCTAGAAATTAGTCAATCAAAAGAAGAAGAAGGAGGAGAAGGAGGAGGAGGAGGAGGAGGAGGAGGAGGAGGAGAAGAAGAAGAAGAAGAAGACGACGGAAGAAGAAGAAGACGGAAGAAGGAAGAAGAAGCATGTATCCTGTCATTCCTATATAAACAGGATTTCAGGGTACCCAGACAACTTAAACTGATGAGAGAAAAAAAATTAATAGGAAAAAAATCCAACTAATAAATGTGAAAGTAATGATAGAATTAGAAAAATCACCATTTTGCAGTCCCTAAAAATATGACTGTTTTAGGCAAGGATTACAAATGGATGAAACCTCATGAAAAGACAATTAGGCCAGGCGTGTTGGCTCACATCTGTAATCCCAGCACTTTGAGAGGCTGTGGGGAGAGGATTGCTCGAGCCTAGGAGTTCAAGATGAGCCTGAGCAGCACAGTAAAATTTTGTCTCTACAAAAAATCAAAAAATTAGCCAAATGTGGTGGCACACACCCGTGGTGGCACACGTGCATGCTTATAGTTCTAGCTACTAGGGAGGCTGTACGTGGAAAGATCATCGAGGCTACGGTGAGTCGTGGTCATGCCACTTCACTCCAGTCTGGGTGACAGAGTGAGACTCCGACTGGGGGGAAAAAAAAGTCAACTAGGAACTTTAAAATGTCAGACAAGGGTAATTGATGTTTGCATTACCAGAACATGAGATGCCTAGACACTGCAGCCTCCCGAAGCAAGAAAGAATGAGGCACACAGCCTACATCTGAAGAATTCTTGCCCCCCCCCAAAAAAGCACTTCAAACCAATCAAGCCTCTAGTGCTAACTTAGAGTTTAAAGGAAACGTGAGGGCTAAAGACACAACTTCAATGACACCACAAAAAAGCAAACAGATCTAGAATGTGGGACTCCTAGGGGACAACTGACCTGCTTCTGCAACAAGTAAATGGCAAGAAAGAATTGGGGGGCGGGAGGGCAGGAAGACTAGTCCAGATCAAAAGAGATTTAGAGACACAACAATCAATGTGAGTCATGTTAGATCTAGATTCAAACAAGTCCCTATGGAGAGACAAACGTTTGCCAGGATTACACACTGGGTGTTAGATATTGGGTTTGATGATGGCATTTTGGTTACAGAAGAAAATATCCATATTGCTTAGACATGTGTATCAATTATGTAGGGGTGAAATAACACGATCTTTGGAGTTTGCTTTAAAATGATTTAGTAAAACCAAGGAAAAAAGAGGGAGAATGATGACAGGAGAGAAAATAACATGAAGCAAAGAAAAGAGAAAAAAGAAACTACCCCTATAGACTGCACAGAGAGATTAGATAAAGTAAGAAAAACATCTAGACCAATGCCTGGTACAGAGGAATTACTCAGTAAATACTAGCTACCTTTCCCTTTTGTAAGACTATGCCACTGTTCTGAATTCTGAATCTGAAAATTCTGAATACCTTCCTAAATTGGCATGTTTCTGCTTTCTAGCAATCCCCCTAGATTTTAACAACATTCCTCTTCCATTATCTCTCCCACATAAAATCATGGTGGAAGGAGTCAAACTTGATTTGTATTCTCTAATGAAGCAAGGAAACAATCTATTACATCACTACTATGAAGAGTAAACCAGGGCCAAATTGATATTTAGTAATAGAGACAACTTCATACTCAAGGAAATAACATTTGTGTTTGCAATGATTACAACCTGAGGGCCTATGGCAGGTAGGGATTGGTAATTTTGCTGAAAAACAAATTTAGTATTTCAAAGAAATGTCTCATTATTTAGTCACAAGATTACTTACCACCAAGCTATTATATTTGTGATATAGTTGTATATTCAAAAGAGCTATTTTTAACTTTATTATTTTATTTTCTCAACCTACATAAAAATTATCCCTGCAATTTCTAATGTTCACATCAAGCAAATTAAATAGACTCCTTAAAGAAGATAAAAATTCTTGGCCGGGCATAGCGGCTCATGCATGTAATCTCATCACTTTGGGAGGCTGAGGCGGGAGGATAGCTTGAGACCAGGAGTTTGAAAAAAGCCTGGGAAACATAGTGAGACTTCGTCTGTACAAAAAAAAAAACCAAAACAATCTGGGATGGTGGCATGCACTTGTAGTCCCAGTTCCTCCGGAGGCTGAGGTGGAAGGATCACCTGAGCCCAGAAGATTGAGGCTATGGTGAGCCATGCTTGTGTCACCACACTCCAGTCTGAGCGACAAAGTGAGACTCTGACTAAATAAATAAATACATACATAAATAAATAAATATTAAAATTCGAAATACTTCTAATTCAGTCCTATGGGAAACTGAGTTTCATCAGTTGTCAGATAAGTGACATTATTATTTAAAGCAACAGCTCAGTGGACCTGTGCTGTAAAGCCCTACTCACTGTGCAACCCTCTACAGTGGAGTCAAACATTTCCAAGGCAGGGACCTGCAGCACTGTCGATGGGTCCTGAAAGACCAGAACTCCTGAACTCATTGCTTCATACTTGGGGGTCTGCCTCCACTGCAATTCATTTCTCCCTCTCCAGTGTTCACTATTTTATAGTTTCTCTTTGTTTTTATTGATATCATCACATCTGATCTACTTGTATTAAATAGTTAATTGTGTGCTTTTGTTTCTCTTTTTTTTTTTTTTTTTTGAGTTGGAGTCTCACTCTGTCTCCCAGACTGGAGTGCAGTGGCCGCTCCCGGCCACCGCAGCCTCTACCTGCTGGGCTCCGGCAATCCTTCCGCCTCAGCCTTCCAAGTAGCTGGAACTACCACACCCGGCTAATTTTTTTCGATTTATTGTAGAGATGAGGTCTCACCAAGTTGCCCAGGCGGGTCTTGAACCCGCGGGCTCAGGCAATCCACTCACCTCAGCCTCCCAAGGTGCGGGATTACAGGCTGAGCCACCGAGCCTGGCTGCTTTTGTTTCTCTTTCTAGGTTTCATACTTCCAGAAGGCAGTGCCTTGTAGTTACTTGATAACCATTTATTAAACTGAACTGACCTTAGTTCCTAAGCATTCTGCAGATGCTGGACACTACAAACCTGGAATATCACTGTCCATTCCAAGCTTACAAATGAGAGTAAGGAGTCACTATGCTAACAAAATGAAAACGGAGCAGCACCAACAAAAGCATATTGTCTCCCCAGTGACAAACCTTGAGATGTATCTTCCACCATTGTGTTAACTTTTATGTGCTGTCCTCGGAACATGGTCCTGTCCACAGCAGTCAAAGCCAGTTGGTCTATGATGCTACCGTGCAGTTTTGACACAGGCAAAACAAAACTCTGCCACTTCCTCAATCACTCTTTATTTAAAAAAAAAATTTTTTTTTAGTTTATTCTGCCATTTCAAAAAGTTTTTTGCCACCAGTATTATCGGTGGTTCTGATCTTTCCATTTCTTCTTGTCATATTCTGAAAAGGCTGATTTGATGACAACACTTTAACAAATTTTAACTTTCATGTTTGGCTGACCTTAATTACCAAAAAGTGAGTTTTAGTCATTTTTATACATGTATATCTAGCACTTCCTTTTTAGTCTTTAAAGATTTCTTTAAGTTTGGTTATATTACTCTTTGCAGAAGGAGATTCGATGCAATGAGACATTTCTCAGTGTGATGAGAAGTTTAAGCTTCATATTCTTAACACAAATGTCTTTTCTAAGCCCACAACAAACATAACTGTGGCTGAAATGTAGTATTTTATTGAGAATATACAATAATAGAAGTAGTACTTGAAGACAGTACTTAAGAATCTGCTTGATTAAATGTGTCTGCCTGCCTTACACGAGCACACACTTCAGGTCTACAGCAGTATTTAATACCATCCTGTTCTTTTCTGCTTTTCTTTCTTTCAGGAGCAATCGAGGACTACTAATATAAATGAAGTTGACACTGAATTGTTAAGCAGAATTGCATTTCAGGCACATAACTCATTCGCTTTGTTACATTTTTGATATCAGCCAAAATGTACAATTTAGAACAAAGACATCAAGTCTGTCATTCCCTTTCCTCTAAGAAGAGTTCAATCCCTATTCCTGTGACCCATTTCATGAATGGGTGATCTGTTATTATTATTTTAAAACCTGAACTCTAAGGACACTCAAAAAAGTATCAAGACCGGGCTAGGTGACTCAGCCTGTAATCCCAGCACTTTGGGAGGCTGAGGCGAGTGGACTGCCTGATCCCACGGGTTCGAGACCAGCCCGGGCAACCTGCGAAACCTCATCTTTACAACAAATCAAAAAACAAATAGCCAGGTGTGGTAGCATGCGCCTGTAGTTCCGGCTACTTGAAAGGCTGAGACGGAAGGATCGGCAGAGCCCAGCAGGTCGACACTGGGGTGGCCACATGTATGACACTGCACTCCAGCCTGGGTGACAGAGTGAGACTCCAATTAAAAAAAAAAAAAAAAGGCATCAAATCTTTTCCAAAGCACATCCCAATCAAAAAGAATACTTTCCAACTCCTATCACCTGAAGCTCAAATCAAGTAGAAGAAAAAAAAAGCACAGTCTAAAAATTAAACCGGGTGCTAGACTTAAAATCTTACACACATCCTCTAGTTTTAGTATAGCTCTCTTAATATAGCTAAGTGTTTTGTTTAGTTGATTTTTTACTTACGTATTTTTTAATGAGAAAGGGGAAAAACTCTACCAGAAGCCATAAAAATCTCAGATGTTAAATCAGATAGCCCTAAAAGTTTTTAACCACATAAACTAAAACTGGCCGATTAATCTCACTACAGCACATTTTAAAAGAGTGGCATTTGAAAGTACAGTCTAGAGGCGTGAGGCTGCAGTGCCTCTAATTAAGTGCAGACTAGGAAAAATTATTCTTAGTTGAGTCTATGAAAGGGGTGGTGGTGGAAATTTCTCTCTTTGCAATTCAAAATTATTTTAAAGATAGAACATTTCTTTTCCAATGTCTTCATTAAACAGAGCTGTTAAGAATTGTCTCCCAACCATCCCCAAAGAGTACAAAGCTAACCAGTATTCGCCCCATATGCTCGGCTTTGAAGTGTGAAGCTGTGACCATCTCACTAGACTCTTACACACCATCAAAGCCGGCTCATTATGCCCAGTGCTGTGAGTTAAGGCGCGGGGCCGTACCGGCTCCAACACAAACACTGCATTAACAAAGCAACCGCAATATCTCCCCCCCACACATGGCCAGAACTCAAAGAAATTTTTACCATATGTACACATGCACAAGATACAAAAATTTATTGTGCTAGAACATCATTGAGAAGCACATTAAACATGCTGACTAGAACTGGATGTTATTCTAAGGGACTGGGAAAAATAAAATGCAGCTGATCTTTATGATGAAAGAACCGAAACAGGCTGAAGAACAAGATCAAGTGCAATCCTAAATTGCGTTTCGACGGACACGTTCAGTGGCCTGTTCTCTTTTGAGGTAGCAGAAAACAGTTTGGGGGGGAAACAAAACTCTACTGCATATCACTGGGTGCTACTGTTCACTCTGTCAAGTTTCACCTCAAAAGGACAAATAAGCTTACAAATAATGACATGCTGATAACAACATCTATGACTCGAAATGAACAGGCATTGCTAAGAAAAAGTAATTTCACTTGTGTCTCTGAGTTGTCGATTTATTATTGGCACGGCAGTATAAAATAAAATGGAAAAAAACCAACTTATCTATCATGGAAATGAGGTCAGGATAAGCACTTGATTGATTTTCATGTAAAATTAATCTGTAAAATATTTTTAAATGTTTGAACCTAACAATTTCATTCCTGTGCTTTGGCTCTAGAAAAAGCCTTGCATCCATGCACAAGAGAGACTAGTTAAGAATGTTCATCATTGCATTATTTGCACTAGAAAAAATAGGAAACTAATGTCCACAAATAGGGGAATAGATAAAAAGTGTCATATTTCATACTGTGATAATTACACAGCAGTTAAAAAGAATGAGCTATAACTGTATGTAATATGAGAATATTTCTAAGATATCTTGCTGAATGACGAAGCTATAGTGTAGCATTTGTAGTACAAACACATACAAGCAACACTGTATTGAATTTAACAGTATATATCTCTCGATATAAGTAAAAGCATGTAGAAATTTCTGGATTGGAGCATATTATACTCATATCATAACTTGGTGGGAGGGCTATTCATTATTCAGGGATCCAGAATGAGGGTAGTGAATAGAGGTAAATTGTAACCTTATCTGTGGTGCTTGAGATTTTGAAAAAGAGAATTAAGCCTGGCGTGATGGCTCATGCCCGTAATCCCAGCATTTAGGGAGGCAGTAGCGAGAGGACTGCCTGAGCCCAGGGGTTCAAGACCAGCCTGGGCAACTTGGCAAGACTTCGTCTCTACAATAAATAAAAAATTAGCTGGGTGTAGTGGTGCACACCTGTATTTCTAGCTACTTGGAAGGCTTAGGTGGAAGGATTGCCTGAGCCCAGTAGGTCGAGACTGCAGTAGCTGTGAGTGTGCCACTGCACTTCAGCCTGGGTAACAGAGTGAGGCTCTGACATATATATATATATATATATATATATATATGAAAGAGAGAGAGAGAGCGCTAATAAAGAAAAAAGTTCCAGGCAAAGTTTAACAGTAGATGGTTGTGCGTATCCTTTGACCCATTCTTGATGGAAAACTGAGTGAGTTTCTTAATGTATCTAGGCCTATTTTCCAGCTATAGAATGAAAGAATTGGGCTTATTCTCTATCTTTCTTATAAACAGAAGAATATTGTGCCCTCAAACTCTTAATACACCACAAACTTCCATGGAAATACAGGTATCAGTACCCATGAAAATGGATGGTAAATTAGTAATCCAAGAAGGTCATTATATCCTTATATATAACATACATTTTTATGGAGATTTAATAGAAACTTACTATTCCTTTGTAGGGCATATGCTGATCTATTTACCATTTTGTGTAGACATGATACCATTTAAAGAATGATGCTTTCCTGAATAAACTAACATATTTAACTTTTAGCGCACTCAGTAACTTACTTTCCTCTGTCTTGCAGTGCTCTCCAATGGCTTCACTGTAGACTTTACAACCGTGGCTTTGTTGGGGAAAGGTACTCTCTTACACTTCTCTGATAGTCATGATAGCATTTGTCAAAGGAAATGGAAACACAACAGGCACTCCAAATTGCTGTTTGGATGTCCATAAACACCTCTCCATCTAGCTTCACAATATTTCTCTGAAACAAGTACTGGATATCATTTTGCAAATGAAGAACTGATCAAGGAGGAGCTGTTTACCGTAGAACTTAGAATTTTAGAGCCGAAAGCTCTTCAGATGGCTCCCGCTCAAGTGGTTTTCTAACATCTTGTCATGCAATCCCTTTCCTCAAAAGGTACCTTAAGAGGAGCCCACTCTCATCATGACGGGAGGAAACTGCCTGGGCAGCAAATGTGCAAGGCTCCCTCCACAGGTTACAGAGAATCACCAGACAGAATGATAGCTGGTGGGATGCAGCGTGGTTTACACACAGTCATTATTCCTTCTAACCATCCTGCCCGGATGATATTATTCTCCTATTTTACAAATACAAAGCCTAAAAAGACTAAAAAAGAGACTGAACATTTTTCCTCAAGTCAGCTGACAAACGAATAGCAGACGTGGAATTTGAACCCAGGTTGTCCAGCTCCCGAATTCTTATTCTGCCCACTGGCCATCTGGCTTCCCTGTGTAGCCACTCAGTGTAATGTCAGTGATCAGTTCATGCCAATCAGGGGCAGTATGCACACACGTGTACAGGGTGGGTAGGCTAGGTATTGGCCTTTTGCTTCCATGTACTGCTCCCCCCTTGTTAGGGACCTTTTACTCCCTTCCAGTGGGGCTAAAGAGAAGCTGAGGACTCCCCAAAGAGCAGTTCAGATGGGCCATGGGGATGGCCAGGAATCCCCGTGCTGGGCAACATATTGGCAACATGTACATTAGCCTTCAGAATAAAGCCTGTTCCCCAAAGCCACAAAGAGTTAACTTGGCTCTTCCACCCACTCAGTGCACCCCAGAAAGGCAAACAAATGGTTGGCATGAGTCAGTTTGCTGTGTCTGTGTGTGTCCAGCACCACGTCTTCTTGGCTGCTGGCTACAAACGGTGCTCTCAAACTTGCCTTACATCTTGCCATTTGCTTCCCAAGAAAATCAAGTCCTGCCCTCCCGCTTCTCTTAGCTCCTCCCTGCTTTTCCACCCCTCAGACAATGTCCATTTCTACACACCTGACTCCTGCCTCTTTCAATCGCCTTTTGAAGGAAAGTGCTCTTGCCACTACTGATGTTTCTTTCCACACAGAGACAGTTTGCTGGGCTTGCTGTCAGTTATGGGTTGAATTGTGTTCCCCACAAAGTTCATAAGGTGAAGATCTAGCTGGGCACAATGGCTCGTGCCTGTAATCCCAGCACTTTGGGACACCATGGAAGGAGGATTATTTGAACTCGGGAGTTCGAGACCAAACTAGGCAACATCTAAATAAATAAATAAATAAATAAATAAATGTAGCCAGGCGTGGTGGTACAGGCCAAGATTCCCAACTTCTCGAGAGACTGAGGCAGAAGGATCGCCTAAGCCAGAAGGTGGAGGCTGTGGTGAGCTGTGATCATGACACTGCACTTCAGCCTCAGCAACAGTGAGACTTCATCCCGAAGAAGAAGGAGAGGAAGGGAAGAAGTTGTTAAAGTCCTAGCTTCTAGTACCTCAAAATGTGACTTTTTTCAGGAATGGAGTCATTACAGACACCATTAGTTAAGATGAGGTCATCCTAAACAAAGGAGGTAGGGGCTGAAGTGGGAGGATCCCTTGAGCCCAGGAGTTTGAGGGTGCCAGAGCCATGATCATGCTACTGCACTTCAGCCTGGGCAACAGAGTGAGACCCCTGTCTCAAATAATTATAATAATAATATAAATAAATAAGTAAAGTAAGTTGGGTCCCTAATCCAATATGACTGGTGTCCTCATGGAAAGGTGAAATGTGAACACAGACAAGATACAGGAAGAGTGCCATGTGAACACAAAGAGGAGGGTCTCATGCAAGCCAGGATGGCACAGATGCCAGCTTACAGCCTCAGAAGGAACCCACCCTGCCAACAGCCTGACTGTAGCCTCTAGCCTGCCTAACTGTGAGACAATAACTCTGTTGTTTAAGCCCCGACTGTGATGCTTTTTGTTACAGCAGCCCTAGAAACCTGAAACACTGGCCTTGCTTTCTCCCAGCCTCCATGCTCCGCTGGGGAGGTCGGAAGAGAAATTGGGCATATGCAAGCCACTCCTGCCTCCTCTTCCTTCCTAGGAGAGGGTTGGCAGTAGGAAAGATACTTTCCAGTCCACTCCTCCTGCCAGGGAGCCATTCCGCCACAGGTCTGTGCCGCCTGGTGCTTCAGGGACATGGAGGTGAGTCTGTCTAGTTCTCTAGCTGGGTAGGCCTGGCTACCAATATGTTTTATCGGTAATGAAGGTAGGATCTCCATGTGTCTTCTGCCTTTCTCTTCTGTGGAACTGGTTCAAAATTTGGGAAAGGGAGAAAGATGCTATTCATTATGTCTTCCTCCTCCTAATCCCACCCCAGTACTCTTACAACCTGGAGCAGGGAGCGAGGAGCCTCCTTCTTTCTCTATTCTCTTTTTAATTCTATTGCTGTGGCACAAACTCTATGCCCTACTTTTCCAAAGCCTCTGCTTTTTGTTTTGCTTTGTTTTGCTTTTTGAGTTGGAACTTTTACTTGGTCATCCAGGCTGGAGTGAAGTCGCACCATACCACAGCCTCGACCTCCTGGGCTAAGGCAATCCTTCTGCCTCAGCCTCTCCAGTTGCTGGGATAACAAGCATGAACCACTACACTGGACTAATTTTTTAAATTTTTTCTAGAGACAAGGTCTTGTTATGTCACCCAGACTGCTCTCAAGCTCCTGGGCTCAAGGGATCCTCTTACCTTGGCCTCCCAAAATGCTGGGATTACAGGTGTGAGCCACTGCGCCCGGGCAACTATAAATTTTATATGTGGCTTTTAGACTGGGAAAGAATGACAAGAAGTGTACAGTAGGCAGCACCGATTCACATGCTCTGCCTATTCATCCCAATTATGAGGTTCTTATAGAACATTTATTCTTTTTGCTATTTCAATAAACCCTATTCAGTATGTATCAAGAGTAAGACAGGGAAGGAGAAAAAGCCAACACAAGAGTGCGTTAACAAGCTGGTCACAGCTCTGAGCAACCAGGACTCAATCCTGTGGGAATGGGCCTAAGAATTGTCCATCTCAGGCACAAAAGAGGAGGGCATTTATCTACCAGCTCTGTCCCCCACTGTTCAAGGGTGCCTCAGGGGGTGTCAACTTGCTGACTCACACTTCAGGTTACATAAGAGCCAGAGGGAGAGAAAAGAGTGCAGTCTGGGCACGGTGGCTAACAGTGGTGATCCCAGCACTTTAGGAGGCCAAGGTGGGAGACCAGGAGATCGAGACCAGCCTAGGCAACATAGTGAGACCTCGTCTCTACAAAAAATAATTTAAAAAAAAATAGCCAGTGTGGTGGCACACACCTGTAGTTTCAGCTACTCAGGAGGTTGAGGCAGGAGGATTCCTTAAGCCTGGGAATTCAAGGCTGCAGTGAGCTATAATTGTGCTCATCCATCATTGCTAGCCATGGAAGACGAAGTTAGTTTATCCTGGTTCTCCTATTTGGACCTCCTGATCTGAGCCCTCCTCCATCACCCTTCCTTCCTCACTAGTACCCCTGTTTGACAGTGGGAGATAGAATCCTCTTGCATTTATTAAGCCTGCAGCAATATGCATTTCCAAACAACCTGGTAACTCCTTCATAGTTAAAGCCACTGGAAATCCATCTTCAAGTTTTACATACTTTCCCAATGCACACCTTTTCTACGGTGGCAGTATCCTATAATCCCATAATTCTCAAACTAAATGCTATATCCTAAATATGTTTATGCATACTTGTAAAACCAAAATCAATTGTTTTTACGCCATGGCAATGAGGATAGTGCTGATGGTGAGAACTACAACAGAACCCAGCAACAAAGTTGACTGATCTCAACTAAATCCAACGCTGTTTTATGAGACAATCTCCGTAGCAACTGGAGAATCAGAGTAGAAATTGTTAAAATGAAAAGTTGTTCCTGATTTGCCAGATCAGTCCATGTTTTGACAATCTGTAATAAGGTAATCAAAGGGTCTCAAGACTACCATGCAAGTGTTGATGCCTTGTGAATGTGTCATGCATGGCACTCGTCCTCCAAGTCATAAAAATAATGGAAAAAGCATCTACAACACTGATCATTCTAATCAAATTCATTAATGTCTTACATATTTTAAGATAAATCAAAAAATAAAAATCAACTGTGCAAGACCTAAGTCTTGATTCATATCATGTGCTTAGCTAACAATTTGTTTCTCCCATCCTCTATATAATAAACTCCATTGATATAGGACTGTTCAAACATCCATTTGATCAGTGACATAAAACCAAAATCAAGCTTCCACATAATTTACCAGAACTAAAATAAAATATAAAATTCAGAACTATGGCCCAGACTCTTAAAGCTGAATTTTATGAGCCTAGACATTAGCCAAGCCTGTTTTCACTGGCCTTCATTAGTTTTCACTGGTTTTCATTGGAAGAATCTGCCTAAGGATCTCTCACCCTGACCCCAACCCTCCATCACTCAAGCCTCTTCATGAAAGTTTGTCTGTAAATAGGCAACAGGGTCAGGTTACAGAGATGCTGGCTCCTACATGTGAAAACATGGAGTGCGGAAGATGTGGAAAACATACCAGATGCATTATGGGCCACAGTAATCCTGCAGAGAAATTATCTACAAAAAATTTATAGAAGTCCAGAAAGTCAGACTAAATATCTTCAATACTGAGTTAGAGGTCAGACAAAAGAAGAATGTTCCTGTAAACTTACCAATTGTTCCAAATTAAATGAATTTATTGTTTCTTTTTAAAAATAGAGAGAAAGGGTCAGGTTCGCACTCTGTTTCCCAGGTTGGAGTGCAGTGGTATGATCACAGCTCACATTAACCTCAAACTCCTGGCCTCATATGATCCTCCCGCCTTAGCTTCCCCAAGTAGCTGGGACTACAGGTAAACACTACCACACCCAGTCAATTTATTTTTATTTTTTGTAGAGACAGGATCTTGCTATGTTGCCCAGGTTGGTCTCAAACTGGGTTCAAGAGATCCTCCCACCTCTATCTCCCATAGTGCTGAGATTACAGGCTTGAGCCACCTTGCCCAGTTTTGTTGTTCTTGAAGAATCCAAGACAATTAAAAATCGCCAAGAATTAGAGAAGTGAGGACTTCTAGGAAAAGTTGAGAATGTAGATCCACATGTTTGCTTCTATTTTTTTCAAGCATTAACTTAAACAAACAGTAATGGAAGAAGAGGCAGTTGTGTTGGAAGTTGGAAAGAAAATGCATGAGCGGTAGGCAATTCAGCAGACTCAAGGCAGCAAAACAAACAGCAGAGAGGCAACCTGAGATAGAAAATCAATGACACAATGGTTTCAAGTTAAGAAAAATTATTTCTAACCTAGAATTCTACACCTAGCCAAACTAACAATTCAGTGTGAAGGTAGAATCCTGCATGGCATTTTTTCAGCCATGCAAGGCATCAAAAATGTACTTCACTGCATTGACTCCTGACAACACAGAACCAGCAGCCCCACTTTGGGAGGGAAGATAAAAGAGAAGCTCAAAAACAGGAAGACTGGTGAGAAAGTCTGTTTAAGCAGCAGTCAGATCCCATCCCTGCTCCATACATCCCTCCTCTACTGCCCTGCCCAGCCCTAGCAGAAGACATAAGAGTCAAAACTCATTGTCTTGGGCTGGTAAGTATGGGCACAGCTGAGGGCAGGGATGAGGGATGAAAATTCAGGAATTAAAATAACATGTGCATTTACAAACTAAATGTTGAGACCTTTCGGCTGTCTTCTGCAATTCCACGTCTAAGACACTGGCAGCTGCATCTGCATTCCGGATAAAAGACTGGAAGATCCTTCTCTGGGGAACTGGGACAGCTAAAAAGGAGAAACCCAGTCAGATCACCCTACAGCTGACAAACCCCACCTGCATATTCAGAGTGTCTATTCAGCTTTATAGCATCACTCTTAGAGTGAGCAGCCAACAAGGGATCATCAGACATCTGAGGAAAGACTTTAAAAGAAACATAAAAAAGCAGCTGGGTAAAGGCAGCAGAAGGGAGACCATGCAGGAAGAAGAAAATGCCCAAATTATCCCTTGTGAATGCATTCATGAGAAAAAACCAGGATACTGTCTTAAATAATGAAATAAAAGGAACATTACTTTATAGAGTAAATAAAAGCACTTAAAAATTAATAGAAGAAACGAAAAACTTATAGAAGGCTTGGGATGTACAGTGGAGGAAATTTGCCAGAAAGTATTATTAAAAGATACAGAAAATAAAAGTAATGGAGAGGACCAATAGAAAAGGGGTTTTTTTGAGTTGGCATCTCACTCTGTTGCACAGGCTGGAGTGTGGTGGCACACTCATGGCTACTACATCCTTGACCTGCTGGGCTCAGGCAAACCTTCCACCTCAGCCTTCCAAGTAGCTGGAACTATAGGTATGCACCACCACACCTGGCTATTTTTTTTTTTTTTTTTTTTTTGTAGACACTAGGTCTCACTAAGTTGCCCCGGCCAGTCTAAAACCCCTAGGCTCAGGCAATCCTCTTACCTCTAACTCCCAAAGTGCTGAAATTACAGACATGAGCCACCATGCCCGGCAACAGAAGAGTTCTAATATCCAAATAAGGAAGTTTTTAGAAAGAACTGAGAAAACGGAAGAAATTGTCAATGGAATAGTTCAGAAGAATTGCCCAGCACTGAAGGACAAGAGTTTCAAGGAACAGCTCATCAAGTATCTGGCATAAATGGATGAAAACAGACGCACACAAAGGCACATCACAGAAATTTCAGAACACTGGGAACAAAGTGAAGATCTCATAAACGTCCGGAGAGAAATGACGGGTCACATACAAAGGATCAGGAATCATAATGGCTCCAAAAGTTTCACTAGCAATATAAAAATAGAAAATCAATGACACAATGGCTTCAAATTAAGGAAAATTATGTCTACCCATAATTCAATACTTAGCCAAACTAACAATATGGTATGAAGTTAGAAACATGGCATTTTTCAGACATGCAAGGTCTCAAAAAATGTGCTTCACTTTTTTTAGAAAGTTACTATAGAAGTTGTTCTATCAAAACAAGGATATAAACTAAGAAAGCAGAGAAAGAGAGAAAGGATTCAGGTTCAGGATCACAGGATCCACAATGGTGAAAGATGAAGGGAATACTGAAGATGATGGCAAAGGTACAGCCCATGATGACAGCTATCCTCAAAAAAAATTAGGACAAAATCCTTTGGCCCAGGCAATTCTCTTACCTCTGCCTCCCAAAGTGCTGGGATTACAGGCATGAGCCACCATGCCTGGCAACAGAAGAATTCTAATATCCAAATAAGGAAGCTTTTAGAAAGAAGTGAAGAGATGGAAGAAAATATCAATGGAATAACTCAGAAGAATTTGTCCTAACTGTGGAACAGTTCAGAGAGTTCTAGAAAAGATTTCTTCAAGAAGATGAAATTGATGGAACACTCAAATGCATGGAGTATTCTATGTGAATGCACAGTGGGATGTAGTTATTGGCAGAGAATTGGGGGGTTAAATCAGTGATAAGTATATAAATGCTAAGCAAACAAATAATCAAAAGATAATGATCAACTCCAGTCAAATAAAAATGTAATGCAGAAAAGGTAAAATAATAATAACATTCTAAATGATTCATTGTGAAAAATACTTACATAGTTATAACAATGTAACTATTAACTATTGATCCAAATTGAGAGGAGGAGGATTGGGGTGTGTGTGTGTGTGTGTGTGTGTGTGTGTGTGTGTGTGTGTGTGTGTGTGTGTAGCAGGGCAGGGTGAGAGAAAGCTAAATTCTCATATTTTGCAGTGAGAAGTCATAATACCTAAAACTGAAAAACCAAGAAGTACCAATATAAGCATAGTATTTAGATATCTGGAGTTCAATCCTAAATAGTAAGGTAAAGGAGTTGAAAGTACTAGACTACGAGAAGGAAATTGAAGAGTGTGCATGGTGGGGTGTAAAGAGAGTCAGAGAAGCGCTTAGAGTTTTAGAGTTTTGGGAATAAACCCTGTAGAATATGTAGCTCTTCGTCACATGCATGTATCATTTTTATAAAAACAAAAAGAAGAGAAGGGAAGATAAAGCAAGAGAGGGAAGGAGGAGAGGAAAAATGTTAGAGACCTAATAGAGATAAAAATAAGATGCAGACTAATAGATCAAACATGGGATTTTAAAGAAACTAAAAACCAACGTCTAAAATATTGAAAAAACAGCCAGATGAGAGCTACATCCATCCTAAGCTCTAAGCTATATATCCAACTGCCAAATGACAGCATGTTAAAAAACGTATTCATGCTCTTTCCCCCCAAATCCCCTTTCTTCCATCATTTGTAAGTGATGACACTGTCACGCCACTGCTGTGTCCCTCAGTTTCCACCCTGTATAAAGTCTGCCCATTCTCTATCTTCTTAGGCCACGATCATGTTTCCAAACTGGTCTGCCTCCTTCCTGTCCTCTATCACACAGACAAAGTGAGCTTCCTAAAATTTAAAGCCAATCAGGGGGTGGGATTGGCAGTTGAGGGAAACTGCTAGGGGAGAGAAGGGCATACCTCATCAATAAGGGTACCTGCATAATCAATGTTTGTATACCTAACCCTGAATTGTACCCCACATCTTTATAATAACTTAAAAAAATAAAAAGCCAATCACATAATTTTCTTGCTTAAGATGTTTCAATGATCCCTACTGTCTTTAAGACAAGGTTTGTGGCACCTAAAACTTCATAGTCTGGCCTCTAATGGCCTCTTGAGCCTCATCTCCTAACCTTCCCAGGAAGGCCTTTCCCATCCCACCCTGTCTCTAAGTTCTGTCCTGCCACAATGAAGCCCTTCCCAGGTGTTCAAGTTCAAGCTACTCTCACTTCTGGGCCTCTGCATTGCTGTTCCCTTTATTCTAGAAGTTTTCAAACTAAAATTATATGCAAAATTATGCGTGAGTGTATGTCTTTATGTATGTACACAAAAACGCACATGTATAAAAACTTGCAAAAAAATGTTGACAGCATTTGTTAATCCCCTGAATACCAACTTTGGACCCACCTTAGAATCCTGTCCTTAAATTATAAGCAAGCTTATAGCTGATATCAACAAACTCTGAAATAAATTATTCAGCATTTTTGCATACAAGACATACATAAATTACACACATCAACATTAACTATCTTTTATATCACCAGGATGCTATCCATTGCCCTTTGTCCAAAGAAAGTCAGTTAATGTTTTGGGTTTTGTTTTGTTTTGTTTTTTGAGTCAGGATCTCACTCTATCCCCAGGCTGGAATGCAATGGCACAATCACAGCTCACTGCAGCCTCAAACTACTGGGCTCAAGGGATCCTCCCACTTCAGCCTCCCGAGTAGCTGGGACTACAAGCACGCTACAGCCGACCCAGCTAATTTTTTAATTTTTTTGTAGTGATGAGGCCTCATTATGTTGTCTAGGCTGGTCACAACCAGTTAGTTAATTATTACCTTAAAGTTGGTTTCCCTGGGAAGACTTTATTCTAGTGAAAAACATCCTTTCACTGTTCTGAGAACAGCAGGATCCTAGAATGTTAATACTTCTGCTTCATAAGAATGCCTGAGCATACTGTTACAAAAAAAAAAAAACTTTAAAAAATTTGGATGATATTAGATGAACAGCTGTGTAGAAAGGGGAATGTAAAAATAAAAACTGCATGTTGGAGCATCAAAATAGTAACCATGTACAGTATATGACTGTTTTTAATCAGATGAAGATTGAAGCTATTACATTTCAAATCAAATGTTATAAATTAGTTCAAGAATGCAGCTGAGCTCTCATTTAATTAGAAATGTCCATGTTTAAATCATGAGGTACAGTAGCTGCCAATAGCAAAGGGCAAGGGAAGAGAGAAATACTGTTTCCAGGTCCACTGATTCTCCACCGTCTCCACAGGACGAACATCTGGGGTGGACCAGTCCTGACGTAATGAAGAACTTCATGTCCTAGCTAATTTGAGATTTAATGTAATTGACCATAATTGTTTTGAAGACAATTAAAATCATTATTCTGGTCTGGACAATTCTGAACTCTTCATTTTTTGTGTGAAACGTATTTTTTCCCTATGCTGAATGTTTAACTCTTTCTTGGATAAAAAAGTTAAGCAAATCTGGGGCCAAGACTTCCCTGGGAAATAACCCTTCAACTGTCAGATCATATTAAAATGCAGCACAAGCAGTAAAGTACTCCTTTGGAAACAAGTCTCATTTCCTATTTTTGGTGCTTGATGTAACTAGTTTGATGCTCAACTAAAGTCCAAATCTACATCCCAAATGTTAGACAATTCACCATTAATTAAAAATGAGGCAACATCATGGAGGGTTTCTGAGGTCATATAGAAAAGAATGCAATTATCCTAAGGCCGACTTTTCCCCAAGATTATGAGCCTCAACATCTCGTAATTAACCATGGTACAGCTAGACAGTCGAGGCAAAAGGTCTTTCTTTTCTCCCAATTTACCTAATTCAAAATCACCTCAAGTGACATAGCTCAAATTTTCCAAATTAACTTCATCCCTGGGGCTGAAACCATGTATGTGACAGTTCGGCTAACGAAATCTTAGAGTTGTGCACAGGGAACAAAGAAAAAAAATCAGAGGAAAAGGGGGTAGGAGTTAATATTTAGGTGGTTTTTCAACCTCATCTTTACTCCTGCTCAAGAAAATAGGACACAGACTGGCAAAACACACCATTGTTTCGTCTAAAGAGTCCAAGGGACTCATCAGAAACTACTGTTGTTCCCTTACGATCTAATATGAATTTGTAAGGGACAAAATTATTAATTTTTCTTTTTTGCCACATTCCACAGCATTTAGTGTTCCATCGGTTCATGGGGTGCAAACAGGAGGATGAGTCACAAAGACACTATAGCCCTGGAACCTTACTGGTGATATAATCTTCAAGACTGACTCTTCCCAGGGGGCTGAGGAGTGATCAGATTGTCACAAGCTATTTGGGTTCATAAAGATGGTTTCCAGTAAGGAATAACACACAGCCCCAGACTTTCCCTTATTTCTGGTCATGGTTTTACACTCTTCCACAACAACACCAGAGATAGGGTAAATTGGAGCCAGGGCCATGGCTCCCAGGCAAGGGCGAATTCCCTCTTGAACCTCCAAATTGATAGCCTGGAAAGCCACCAAGTGGGTGGCCAGAATAAAACTACCTATAAGTGTAAAATGATTTTTAAAAAACAGTAAGTTTTCAATTGCATGTAAATAAAAAGCAGTGACTTTGTGAGTCTACTAGTTGTTCTTCTTTTGCAACGTGTTTTTTTATCCAAAGATTGTCTTTTCATCCAAAATAGTGAAATAAAAATTAATGAAAAATAAAAGATCCAGCATGTCCTCTCCCCCCCTCAATAGTCATAAAACTTCATATTTCTTCCAGCATTCTTCTCCCTGGAGTAGAGGAATTAGGCAAGGGTTTATTGGTCTTACACAAGTTTTGTGTTTTTTGTTGTTTTTTTTTTTTACAATTGGCTACTTTAAACTTTTTCAATTTGCTCCAATTAAACTGATCAAACTCCTTGCTACTTTCAGAAAGCTTTATGAGTAATTATAAACACAAACATAAATTTATAAAAGCATATTTTAGCTTTGCTCTTATCTAGTAATTAGATTTTTCATTGAATAATTATATCTAAGTACATATTATAGACCTAAGAGTTTTATGTCATTACTTGAATTTTCACTAGTAGCACAGTATGACCACAGCAACAGAGATAAAAGCAGATTTTAATCTTATGTTAAGATTAGCATTCAAGATCATCTGTACTGGGAGTTATGAGTCGGCTCTTCCCTCTCTTGTTCAAGCAAGCAAACCCTTTTTTTTTGTAGAGTCAGGGGTCTTACCATGTTGCCCAGGCTGTACCATGCTGCCCAGGTTGACATCAACCTCCTGTGCTCAAGCGATCCTCCCACCTTGGCTGGGATTTTAGGTGTGAGCCACCACACCCAGCCTAGACAGACCTTTTGAAAGAAGACAATCCACCCAGTTGAAAAAAAGTTTATTTGAAAATATTTTTAGTCCATCTATGTCCATAACACCAAATCTCCTCTGATCTTGAATGTATTTTTAATCCTTTACTACACAATATTAGGATAGGTTTTTGTTTAAATAATTGTGATTCTTCCATTTCAAGTTGTCCTACTAAACCTTACAACATCCCTATGAGACAAGGAACCATTTCATTTTAACTTAGGGTCCTGCTCACGTTCTTAGGCTCCCAACCCAAAACATACTGCTCAGCATGTTTCATTCCATGCCAACTTCCCAGTGAAGTAGAGGCTGACTTCACAGGCTAAACCTGAAGATGTTTCCCTTTTTAATTTTTTAATTTTTTTCAGAGACAGGGTCTCGCTCTGCTATCCAGGCTGCAGTGTAGGTTCCACCATGGCTCACTGTAGCCTCAACCTCCTGGGCTCAAGCAATCCTCCCACCTCAGCCTCCCAAGTAACTAGAACTACAGGTGCACACCACCACACTCAGCTAATTTTTTTGATATTTGTAGAGACGAGGTCTCACTATGTTTCCCAGATTGGTTGTGAACTCCTGGCCTCAAACGATCTTCATTGCATGGGCTTCTCAAAGCACTGGGACAACAGGTGTGTGCCAGTGTGCCCGGCCCAAAGATGTTTTTCTTAACCACAAAGGATATATGATCATCTTCAGAAAAAGAATGTTGTTAAATCTTGGACCCCAAGGATCACTGTAATAAAGAGGAAATGGGAAACAACTAAGATGTACATGCTCAGAAAAATGATAAAATGTAGTTTTTTTGACTCTTTACTTAATGGAGTGGCATATTCAGAGTTACCCAGGATATCAATGATGAGAGAACATTCAAGTCTACCTGAAGCCCACACTTCATCCAAAAAAGACATACATGTGAAGAAAGAAACTGAAATCTTACCTAACTTGTCCACAGAAGCTGCTACTGTAATGACTGATCTGTTGTAGTCTTGATCAGAAAATGTATTGAGCACTGATACTTCAGGGCGTTTCTGTCCTATAAAGAAAACAACACAAAAGTACAAGAATTGTTTTGTGACGAAATTAATGGTTTGTTTCTTCTAATAAAATTCAATTTTGTTTAGTAGAAAAACTAAAAACTCTGAGATGTGGCCCTTGGAAGTGACTTTGAATGAGCAAGAAATAAGTATGAGTAGGAATGTCCACTTCTTCTTAGAGCACATTGCTGTATAAATAGATGGGTCAGCTGAGACACACGTCTTTGATGTCTGTAAGAGATCCTCTCTTGAACTTGTTACTGAACTCACCAAAGTTCTCCAAACTCAAGTCTAAGATGGTAGTCCCTCTTTTCAAGGCCAAATCGTATCACTCTGATTTTGTTACTTGTCAATCTCATCTCCTAGGTCTTATCGATATTTCCTTTGAAAACCCAGAAATCAAACTGTTGGGGTCAAGATCTGACATCTGGAAAAACCAGAATAGGCTAACGAGTGCCCAGAGCAGAGGTTTCGGAGACATGAGCACCTGTCCATTAGCAACTGTTCTAACTCCAACATCGCCTTTTTGGAGACCACCAACAGCCTTCAGATGTTAACAGCTTCCAGCTTTGGGTGGCTTGTGACTCACTTGAATACGTGTATCCTGGAGGAGAAAGCTGCCGTTCCCTTGTGTGGCAGTCACACACAACCCCAAAGTTATTTTTGACCTTTACAAGCCTGGTCCAACCTCCTTAAAAGTCCCCCTTATGCCTACAAAAGCAAATTCAAAGTGAAGGACAAAGGTTTTCGGGTAGTAATTAAACCTTTGGTTTCGCTATTATACCTTGTCCCCCTGTCCCCTGGCAGCTTAACAATTCATCTTTTCAGAGGAAAGGAAAAATAAGTTACACCCAGAAACTACAGAGCTTACGGCAGCCTTGCACTATTAATTTTAATAGTGTGAGAAGATAAACATATGTCACTCACTCATAGCCAAACAAGCATGTACAGAGCATGCCCTGGTGTAGGTCTAACATTTACAAGTCAGGTTCCTTTACCTAAGACTTTTCTAGGTCATTTAAACGTACTCACATTGCTTAATTAGAAAAGCATATAGCTTATATAGTTTTATTCCACATACTTAAAAATAAATGTCTTTAAAATATTTGTAAAACAGCAAGTTCATTTTCTTAACTAGTGCTACCTTCTCTGCATTTTTAAAACTATAAAAAATGAAGCAAGAACAAGATCATGCAGTCTCCTATCTTATGGAGTTTTTCAATATCCTCTAGCTCCTGGAAAAAAAGAGACTTTTTTTTTTTTAATCCTAAATCTTCTGAAAAGCTTTTATTCTCAGTTTCATATGATTCAATTGAATCAAATGCTGAAAGAATGAAACACTCTCTCCTGCAATTTCTTAAGCATGCATATAGAAAAAAATTACTGCTGGCAAGAGAAGCTGTCAGTATGAATCTCAGCAGAAGTAAATTGTTTGGTATTTGTAATGGAGCATAATAGCTATAATTCCATTTGAGCTGCTGCCACTAATAAGCTGATAAAAACTGTGAGTTGAGAACCAGGCTTCCATAAGTGTGTGTCTTCCACAAATGTCTCTGCACATTCATTTACTCACGGTGACAGCAACCCAGTGCCATTAGATGCACCGTTTCCGGCAATGAAGGGCTCAAGCTGGCTCTTTCCACAAAGAGCAGGCAAAATCACAGCTGCACATGGACTCCAAAGGAGTTTTCTTATCAGCAATGATCAGGAATTTTCACAAACACTTCCTGCTCTTGCAAAGTTGCAAGACAGTAACTTAAATGTGCTCCTGGTTAGGAGTGGACTGGGGGGAAGCACTTATTTCTCATGAAAGCAGTAATCACATCAAAAATGGCAATCAGAAATTAAAATTTTCTGTCTCAAATGCTGTAGGACTGTGACCCTAATGCTCACCTGTTGCCAAAAGCTATTGATTTACTACCAAAGCATTTGTATTTAAATGATCATAAGTCTGTTGTGTGTTAGTGTGTGTGTGAAAGTAAAAACAAATGATATCTAAACCATGTGTCACCACAAGAACATTTTAAGAAGGTTTAAAAAAAAAAAAAAAAAAGAGTATCTCTCCTAGTAATACTGGCCAAGTAAGGAGGCTTGAGTTCCAGTCTTCTGTCACTGAATCACTGAGTGATCTTACACGCATCATTTAAATGCAATTGCCTAAGAGTCTTTTATACAGAGAAAATGGAGTCGAAATAATAATACAGTAATGATAGCGTGGGCTTTCCTGGCAGGAGTGCTTTGAAAAGTAGTTGGTATTTGGCAAGTTTATTTTGCATTTAACCTGCTGAATAAAAAGCATAAGGTACGATTATGCTCATTCTATTAATGACCAAATAAACGACCCACGAGGGAAACATCATACTTTTATGTAAATATATCTTCCTCAGGAGCCTGTCAATAACCTGAACAACGTACATCTCAGAGACCCACACGCAGCCAGGAAAGACTGCGCTGTGAGCGTCTGCGAGTGTTTGGAAACTGTGCACATCTGAGCGTCTAATCTAGCTCAGGATCCTGGAGTCATGCAGGAGAAGCTATGTTAGCTCAAGAACAAGGTGGGGGGTAGGGGGGAGGCGAAGGATCCAGGAAGAAAGAAAGAACAGTGCTCCATAGATACAGTGTGCAGCGTGCAGAAAATACGGTCTTCCCAAAACACTACAATATTCGCTTCAATTGTCTGCTGTTCCTACCATTCTTGTCAAGAAGAACTGTTCGCATTATGTTCTCAACAATGTGTTGTCTTCTGCCTTCTGGTACGTTTAGTGAACAGGCAGCCAAACAGAGCCCCACTCCGGAGGAAGACATGATCTTTTTAGAATAGGAGAAAAATGATTCTTTATTTCAGTCTCTAGAGTATTCATATTCATATTTTCATGTTTTAACCATAAAAATCATAACTCTTCGGAAACGTAGCAGTCATAATACGGACACTTCATTATTTCATTCCTAGAGACTAGCCCTTAAAGGATAAATAAACTCCTCATTACCCAAACAGGAAACCACGTGTGCTGGTCATGCACATATGAACATATGAACATAGTGACAACACTGGAAAATACCTGGCAGGTTACTCAGTCTGAATTCTGCTGGGTAAGTGAAACTTTTTCAATAAAGTATGTTAGCCCATTTTAAGCACGGTCTTCATTAGCTTACCAGTTTTCGGGGTCTGCACTATTTAACAAGTAGGCATAATTATTTTTGTCAAACTAGACTTATTGGAGAAAAACAGAAGAGGGAAATGAGGGACATTATTTAATTTGCTAATTCTTTTTTTTTTAAAGCTATTTTTGTGCAAAAAAAGACAAAGTATCTCTACAGACTAGGCCACAGACATTACACAATCAAACAGAAGAAATACATTTGGGTGCTTTAAATGACAACTGTTTGACTAAGTTCCTCCTTGTACTTTGATCTCCAAGTTTCTATATCAGCTTAAAATCTTTTACAGGACTCTGTGCCTTGAACTGAAATATGACACAAACTCTGATATATGTTACCCTAGTGGCAAAAATGTGACTGATTCTTTTGTTGAAAATGGAGAAATTATACAAGTTTCCAAGGTTGTTTGATTCTTCTTAGTGCGCTAGAATGGCAATTTTTAACTCATCTTTCCACACCTCAAATTATACAGGTATTTATGATCTAAATGAACTAAAATATCTTAAAATAATGAGAAGATCATTCCTCTTTTTGAGATCAGGACATCATCATTTGGCCTTTTTTAAATGTCATAAATAAAAATGAAAGTGCCCCTCAGGAATTCCTCCCACAAATATGCGCTGAGGGTCATTTTGTGCCAGGTAATGCTCTCCATGTGAGGAATACTGCAGTGAACCGTGTCTAACTCTGAGACACACTTTAAACTTCAGAGTTTAGGTTGAAAGTGTTCTGGTGCAAACGATAGTACTTGCATGAATAAACCCCAGGCTTCTGTTCAAGAGGATTGTTTGTGGCCTAATCATCTGAACCTAGAGGGGGTGCTCAAGGCTTGTTGCTAGCTCTCATTTGCAGGCAGGTTTTCTTACTGTGACCGTCCTCTCGTCCACAGAGATTCATAAAAATACGATTATTAGGTTTTTCTAGACATTAATAACATTGTTGTAGTAAAGCAGCCCGGACCTCTCATTTCTATGTAAACAAAAAATTGCTTTACACAAGGGGCGTGGGCGTCTTCTGGTTTTCATTTGTTTTCAGTGTGTTTATGTAGCTTAATTGTCTCATCAGGCACTTTCCCAACATAATTATGCCTTTTAACAAATGGTGTTTATGGCAACCCCTAACAGTGCAAAAGAAAGGATTAGTTTCATCCTCTCATTCCACATTTGATTCCCCGTGGACAGCTGAATCACACAAAGATGGTGCTGGAAAAATTCACCTTCACAGTCAAAGTGGGAATGGGCGGCAGGACCGGGCGTCTGGACAGCACTTTCCTCTAAGAAATCGACCCCAAGCGCAAGTCCCCAGAACACTCCGTGGTTTGGGACCCAGAGATGCTGGCCCGCCCCAGCCCACCCCTTCAACTTCAGTTACCGTTTGGTGACTTCGGGCGATCGACCCAAACCCTGCCTCCCCTCCCCCACCCCGGCGGAACGAGCCGGGCCCGGGCCACGTGCGGCAGTTTCCGTGCCTGCGGCGCACGACCCAAGGCCACTCTGGAGGCCGCACGGAGGCTCGCCAGGCGGCGGCCACGCGTCTCCGGCCA
>NW_007256305.1:362845-416782 GCF_000164805.1 Carlito syrichta
GCCGCCGGCCCCACCCCCCGGGCCCGCTCCAGCCGCGCGCCCCGCCCGGTTTCGGGACCTGACGCCACCGGCCCGGTGCCCCGGAAAGCTTCCGATGGTTCTTTTCGTCAGCTCGTCTTGATTGCGGAACTCTCCACAATTCTCATAAATGAATGATTTTTTTTTTTTTTTTTTTTTTGGGTAGAAACGGGGGTCTCGAACTCCTGACTTCAAGCGATCCTCCCGCCACGGCCTTCCAAAGTGCTGGGAGGGATTACAGGCGAGCGCCACCACCCACGCCTGGTCAATGAATAACTTTAAAAAGGGCATTAGAATCTCATGATGAGGGCTATGTTCATTGATCATACACCAGCAGGGGGCTCTTCTCTGGCTTTCTTGGGAAACACACACACACACACACACACACACACACACACACACTCCCTTCTAGTAAAGTCCCTCCTGAGAGAATACTGCCCACGAGTGCCTGAGACGGTGAACTGGACCCAACCCAGGACAAAAGCCCTCACACATAGCCGTTTAGTCAAAGTTACAACGAATATGAACCAGGCTTCCGCACTTCCTTTTTTTTCTAGGCCAGTCAACCTTGAGAACAAATTTCTCTTCCAAAAAAATCAAGACCTGTTTTTTTTTTTCTTTTTTCAATGTAGCAAGGATTAAATGTCACCATTTTGATCCAGTTTTGTTCCTGTAGTGAAATAATCACTAAATAGCTACTTTGCCGGAATAAATTAATTTTTAAATCTATTTTTTATTTTCTAATTATAATTTTTAAACACAGATTTGAGGAAATTAACATTTATGTGGACATTTGGTTTCTAGCCTAATGTGGCATAAAAATAAGTAACATAATGAGTGTTAAAAAAAATCAGGTTCATGATGCTTCTCACATCATCATCATTGTGCTTAGATGTCACAACAGTATTATGTGCGATTATGTCAGATCCAGCCTTCTCCATCTCGGAGTGTTGGCAGGTAGGAGGGTTGTTGGCACGAGGAGGGGTGTTAACCTCAGGATCCTGGATACATTCCAAGGCTGGTAATTACATTCTGCCAGCCAAAATTCATCCCATAATTTTAATTGGATAAATCCTTTCTGGCCTAAGCTACTGACTGCTATGCCTGTCAAACTGTTGCCACATTTCACCCCAGAGGTGTCTGTGTTTTAGTTGCAAGAATCAGTCCCTTTGAGGTTGGCTTATCTGTTTCAATCCTCAAAGTGCTTTGGGATCCTATGGAATTAAATATATATTTAGCTATTTTTTATACCAACTCTATGTAGAAATGCATAAGCCAGATATATACCCATGTTAATACCTAAAGACCAATACCCATCTAAAAAATGTCAGCATTCACTAGATAATTTTGAGAGCTTTTTAACCAGATTGAGGTCCCTAACTTTCATGTTTCCTTTTGAGAGCTCTCTTGGCCTATAGCTTAACTTCCATTTTCTAGAAAGTACTGCAGTGTCCAAAGCTTCCTCCCATGGTAGGGCAAAGAATTTAAGGCCCTGCATTTCACCCTTCCAAACAAACATGTGATGACAGTCCTTGCTAAAATGAGGCAGCGTGGTGACAAGATAGCCCGTCAGTCTTTCATATTCTTCCAGAGAAAACAGTGTGGCACCTAGGGACATCATGGTTTCAGCTGCAGCAACTGCCAGGAAAGCTTTTTCCAAATTTTCTTGGTGAGTGAGACTACTTCTCCCTTACCGGGATACATGTTACTGCAGAGGCAGTGAGGAGGAAAGCATTTCTGAAAGCATCCCTTTCTCTACCCTACTTGCTTCAGACTTGAATGGAGAGGAAACAGGGACCCAGTGTTCTTAGTGGGGGCAGTGTCTGCCCCTACCCGAGGATGGTAAGCGTGTGTTTTGAGAAAATACAAGGAGACACATACCAACCTGTCCCATGAGAAGTTCAGCCATAAGACTGAAAGTATGATTTGTTCTCTTCAAGAATGGAAAGCCTCCACTGGTGCGTTCATTTCGCTGTGCCACGTGTAATCCTGACCATGTCATTACCTGAAAGAGCTGGATGTCACATTTCCGTGTACAGATCAAGCTTCTCATATTTATTTATCCTAGCAGTCTTTGGAGGGGTGCTTCATATTTTTTGAGTTAAGGTATTATTCCGTCTCCTTGTATCTCCTGCTAAGTCCACTTTCTGAGCGTTAGTTCTTTCTCTCATTCTGGTTCTTGGTCAGAAACAAGCCCTGGGGTAGAGAGCAGCTGAAACCCCCAAGGGCCAGTGGACAACAGCTGTTCCCCACCCTACCCTTTGCTTCCCTGTTAGACAAAGAAGAGAGACACATTTCTCTTGACCCTCTGTTTTCCTTTTTGCAAGCAAGGAGAACTCAGTTCTTATAGGAGCCTTTCCTGGGGAGGGTAAAAGGAAGAGGCCCTGCTGTGCTGTGGCTCCAAAGACTTCCCAGCCTACAGTCCGGGTGCTGGTTGAGCGGGTGGACACTAGAGTGAGGCGAGTGAGGTGCAGAATTGAAGTGGGTGCCAAAAAACTCGGTGATGCAGTACTTTTAAAAGTTAAAATTAATGCAAAAAAGAAATTTGTGGAGAACAAAATGTCAACATTTTAAGTAAAGCATGAGCCACTTGTGATTCCAGCAGCCTGGAAGGCTAAAACAGGATGATCATTTCAGGCCAGTAGTTTGATACCAACCTGGGCAGCCTAACAAGACCTTCATCTCTAAATATTTATTTATTTATTTAGTTATTTATCATTTGGGGTCTTACTCTGTAGCCGAGGCTGGAGTGCAGTGGCATGATCCCAATTCACTGCAGCCTCGACCTCCTGGGCTCAGGAAATCCTTCCACTTCAGCATCCCAAGTAGCTGGGACTATAGTGCACCACCACACCTGACTAATTTTTTTAAATTATTTTTTTGTAGAGACAAGGTCTCACTATTTTGCCCAGGCTGATCTCAAATTCCTGGACTCAAGAAATTCTCCACATCAGCCTCCCAAAGTGCTGGGATTACAGGTGTGAACCACTGCATCTGGCAAAACAAAACAAAACAAAGCAAAACAAAAATGTTAAACTTAAAAAAAAATCTCATGAGGCTGAGGCAAAAAGATTGCTTCAACCCAGGAGTTCAAGGCTGCAGTAAGCTATGATCAGGCTGCTTCACTTCAGCCTGGGCAACAGAGCAAGACTCCAACTCTTAAAAAATAAAAAAGATTCAAGTAAAGACAAGGTTCTACCTTTTACTTGCCCCTTGACCCAGTCTCACTGGCCTCACCCTGATCCCAGCCATGTGGCTGCATTTCCTCTAGTGCCAGCCTGTTTCTGATTGTAGGGCTGAGAGGAAACGTCACCACTCTGCCCTGACTCCAACCTCTCTTCTGGCTGCCAAAATGGGCAACAAAACCAGAAATTTCAAAGATAGAAATTTCCAGGCCAGTGGAAACATGTACTTTTGGTCAAGAGTTTCTCCACTGGGAGTTGTGGCTCATGCCTATAATCCCAGCTCTTCAAGAGACTAAGGAGGGAGGATCTCTTGAGTCCAGGAGTTTGAGCTCAGCCTAGGCAACATAGGGAGACCTCCTCTCCACAAACATATTTAAAAATTAGCTGAGTGTGGTGGCACGTGTCTGTAGTCCCAGCTACTCAGGAGGCTGAGGCAGAAGGATCGCCTGAGCCCAAGAGGCCGAGGCTGTTGAGCCATGATGGTGTCACTGTACTCCAGCCTGGATGACAGTGAGACCCCAACTCAAAAATAAAAGAGATTCCAGGCTTCCATATATAGGAGACAGCCAATTTATTTCAAAAGAAGGCAAACCCTTATTAGAACAAGCAAAACAATCAACACTCTTTACCTAATACATTTCAGAATATGATCATTAGGTTTCTTATTGTGCTGTGGAATCTTGAAATGCTTTAAAGAACTTCTGAATTAATACTCTGTATCCGTATTTTCTTTTCATGTTCTAGTATTTATTTGTGCTCAGGACAACTTGAGTAGAGAATTACCCTTAGAAAGACAGAAGTCTAATTCCTAATGCAACTTTTTTCTTTGAAGGTTTCACTTTTGCCATATTTTGGCACTATATCAAATTTCATTCTCTCTTCTTCTTTTTTTTTTTTTTTTTGAGTCGGAGTCTCACTGTGTCACCCAGACTCAGACTGGAGTACAGTGGCTCGCTCCTGGCCACCACAGCCTCGATCTGCTGGGCTCCAGCGATCCCTCTGCCCCAGCCCTCCAAATAGCTGGAGCTACAGGCACGCGCCACCACGCCCAGCTAATTTTTTTGATTTATTGTAGAGATGAGGTCTTGCCAAGATGGCCAGGCGAGTCTTGAACCCACGGGCTCAGGCAATTCCCTCACCTCGGCCTCCCAAAGCTCAGGATTATAGGCTGAGCCACGAGCCTGGCCTCTATCTTCTTTCATACAAATATAGTGTGACAAATGAGAGACTTCTAAAAAGTGACCTTGGTTGCCATTCTAGGATAAGTTAAGTGAAGAAGTGTCTTTAATGACTTGTGGATTTAAACTGTTTGTATAACATGATATTACAAAATATGTGTTCTAGTAGTCATTTTCTAAAATAGCAACTGAGTTTCACTGCTGCCATTTTTAATTTGGAGTGGTGGCAGCTATGCTATTAATTTCATTTAAGGGATGAAAAGGAGTATTATGGCATAGAAATTCCAGCAACTCACAGAAATACCTCTATTGTCCACCACACATCTGTCTTAATTAAGTAAAATAATCAGTAGTCATTTTTGTCTTAATTTTTTGTCTTAATGGGTTGGGGATGGGGCGTCAGGGAACCATAGGATTTCCAGAATGAACTTTTTTTTTTTTACCTTAAGATTTTGGAAATGACTTTGCCTTTACACAATATGGATTCAATTCTTTCTCTTTAGTCCGCTGATGTCTTTATCATGAAAGACCAGTAGGCTAGAATGTAAGCATAGTTATTAGCTTAAATTGGAATCACTTGTTGTACGTTCTCTTCCCTTACAGCTGGAATGTCTCATGTAACTGGCCAAAAGTTGAAAGTCTATGATCCACCCACTCCTTAATTCATTCCTTGCCTTTTTATACCTTCCATGTGGTCATTCAGTTGTGTGTTCCTTCATTACTGAACCCCAGCATAGAGTGAAATGAAGTGTTTTCTATCGACTCTCTGCAAGATTGTTTCTTCATAACTATTTGTTATATCACAGATGAGAAGCAATTCCTAAAATAGACTTTGAATTTCTGCTGAAAACTAGCTTTAACTTATGGGGCTACATTAAGTTTACTTCTAAAGCTATTACAATTCACAAAGTGTAACATCATATTCAGAAAAGTGCTGGGAATGTCTAGAGACATGTACCCCTAAGAAACGTGAATTTTTGTTGCGTTATGAGATTTTATCAATAAATATTAACTTAAATTTTCAACCGGTGGGTGGTGACTGCCAACTTTCAATAAGAAAGAGGACACAGACACGATGTGTGAATGTCAACTCTTGTTGACCCCAGGAAGGTACGGTCCTGAACGCACAGGAATCAGAGACTGAGCAGAAGCCTTATGTGATATTTGCATGCCCTAATGCAGGTGGGTGTTCAAAGTATCCCTTGTTTTGAAAAGGAGCCCTCCTGGAGAGAAGCAGCTCCTGCTCTCAGGTCTGTCTCCAAGCCCTGTCTCTGCAGGACGTTCAACAGAAGGTTTGAATGAAGGCTTTCCTGCTGGCTTGTTTGTCTTTTACTATATATCTCGGTGTTTGAAGGGATTTAATGATTCAAAATATAAAATATACCTTTTCATTACATTTAAGTAGAACATGCTTAATTCTTAGGAAGAAGTGGGAAAATCTAGTTTCTTGGTGTGATTTTTAAAAATGTTTTCTCCTGGTTTATTATTTAACTCTTTTAGCTTGAAGGTCTATGCTCCTGGAAAAGATTTGAAGAGAATTCCCGGACTCTCAGGGAGGAAGAGATCTTGGAGATCATCTGATACATCCTCATAACCCTTTGTTCAAATGATGTCTCACCTGGAACACAACTGAGACAGAAGCAGAGCTGCTGATGGAACCAGGTAACTGGGATGGGCAGTTGGGGTTTCCCTGCAGTTCCACATTTGTCCCCCACTCGCTGCTTCTTCCATGGCTCTTCCCTGAGCCTTAAGGTGTCTTTAAAAACCACAGACTAGTTCAACCTTTCGGGTTTGAAATTCTTTTTATATCATACAAAGTTTTTATTCTTTAAAAATTAACCCTCTCTCTTGAAACATGGTCCACAATATGGTTTCAAAATGCAAGTGCTATGTAAAGTCCACATTACTTTGTCAATTATTGACTGGGTTTTAATAATAATTTCTTTGTTTTAATAATTGTTTTTCTTAGAGACGGGGCCTTGCTCTGTTGTCCAGGCCAGCCTTGAACTCCTGGCCTCAAGCAATCCTCCTGCCTTGGCCTCTCAAAGTACTTCAATTACAAGCATGAGCCACTGAGCCTGGCTGGTTTTAATAATAATTTCTGTGGAGGAAAATAAATGATTATTCAAATTTGAAATGATCCATCAAACACTTTAGGAAACTGGTATAGAAACCAGAAAGATAAAGATTTTAGAGGGCCAGGCTTGGTGGCTCAGCCTGTAATCCCAGCACTTCAGGAGGCTGAGGCAAGTGGATTGTCTGAGCCCATGGGTTCAAGACCAGCCCAGGCAACTTGGCGAGACCTTAACTCTACAATAAATCAAAAATTAGCTGGGCATGGTAGCACGCACCTGTAGTTCTGGCTACTTGGAAGGCTGAGGCGGAAGGACCGCCAGAGTCCAGCAGGTGGACGCTGGGGTAGTCGTGAGCATGCCACTGCACTCCAGCCTGAGTGACAGAGTGAGACTCTGACTCAAAAAAAAAGATTTTAGAGAAGGAGGAAAGAGGATTCAAAAAAGATGCAATCAAACCGGGTAGACAATTACAATTCAGATGACAGGCGAGGAGGAACGAAGCTTGGTTACCGTATCATTAGCCAGTTTGGAGGACTGAAATAGAGGCCTGTCCTTCCCAGAGCCTCGTCACTTTCAGCATCAGTATTTTCATTTCTATTTTGGGCGAAAGGATGGCAATGTTCCTTGTGGGAGGTTTCTGGGTTGTCTGTATTTTATTTAGATATAGGGACCATTTTTGTTTTCTGCACCCCCATCCCTTTTTTTTAACTTATATCTCATGTGACTCCATTTGATTTATGACCTTAACTTCTGAATGACTACAGAACTGTCTGCAGTAGTGGTTTCAGACACCCCTATTTTAAAGCCAAATTTAAATTATAAATATAAAAATGTATAATGAACAAGATCATCATGAAAATACATTTTGTAAATCAGAATCAAATCATATCAAATATGCATTTGATTGCTACTAACTTTGCTGGAGTAAAATTCACACAACTGTTTAGATTTTCTTCATTTATTAATGTAAGACACAAAGGACTCTCCAAAGGTTTTATTTCTCTAAAACGCTAGCACTTTTGAAGTAATTATTCAAATAATAAGACATATGTTAAGCTAGTTGAATCTAGTTCGATTGTCTAAAGCTAACTCACAAATGGTAGAGAAGGTTGAGGAAAAAATATTTTTAAAATTTATTCTGGGAGTGACCCCAGCTAGTTATTGACATAGTAATAGCCATTTGGAAGATCTGTGTCTTCTGCAGATAATTTGTCTTCTCCAGTATGTCCAGCCTTAAAACATATGCCAAATATAATAATAAAAATATATCACAGTTTGGCCCAGTACTTTGGGAGACTGAGATGGGAGAATTGCTTAAGCTCAGGAATTCAAGACCAGCCTGAGCAGCATAGTGAGACATCTCTATAAAAAAGTTTATCTTAAAGCACGAAATAAATATGTAACATTTTGTTAAGCATAATGAAAGTAGGTATCTGTGACAACACAATTTTTATATATTAAGCTATTTTCTTTATAGATGTAATTTTTACTGATCATTGTAATAAAAATCTAGTAACGTGCAGTACTTAAGGATTAACTTTATTATTATAAACATAATTTTAAAGTTAAAGGAACCCTAACATGTTTCTCACATTAAGGTTGTGAAACTCAGGTCTGCAGAGGTTAAGGGACTGCCAGGTGCTTAATATCACTCTTCTGTTTTACATTGTAAGAATCTACAGGATGAAGTCCAAGGCCCTTCCCAGAGTGGCTCTGTTCAATTGTTTTAGGGTTTTCTCTATTTCCTTCCCCCAACCCTCTTCCTCACTCTCATAGCCCGCTCACGGTCACCCCAGCATCGACCGATTGGGCTTCGGTGATCCTTCCGCCCCAGCCTTCCAAGTAGCTGGAACTACAGGCGCGTGCTACCACACCCAGCTAGTTTTTTTATTTATTGTAGAGATGGGGTCTCACCAAGTTGCCTGGGCTGGTCTCAAACCCATGGGCTCAGGCAATCCACTCACCTTGGCCTTCCAAAGTGCTGGCTTACAGGCTGAGCCACTGAACCCGGTCAATCCTTACCTTTTAATCTCTAGAGTTTAGCCTAGTCTTGAATAATGGTAGACACTTTGCAAAAATTGTTGGAGTGAATAAATGGACTGATGGGTGGATAAGTACACTCATAAATGAATGAAGTGTGAATGAGTTAATAAATGAACAAACCAACAAGGAAGTGAATGAATGAATAGGTCAAGTTTCTCAACCTTGGCACTATTGATATCTCAGGCAGGGTAATTCTTTGTTGTGGGTGTTTACCCTGTGCATTGGGGTATGCTTAGCAGCATCCCTTATCTCTACCCACTAGATGTCACCAGCAGCTCCCACCACCCCTTCCCATGAAGCGGCGACAACCAAAAATGTCTCAAAAGGTTGCCAAATACCCTCCAAGAACAAATCGCCCTTGGTTGAAAACTAAGGAATAGATGGAAGGATGACTGGTTGTAGCAATTTAGGCAGAGGGCAGGGATTAGAAATCTGGTCTCTATTTCAATCCAATACTTTTTCCATTATGACTTAGCCTTGCTGAGATCCAAATTTAATTCTTAATCTTCTCACAAAATACTCTTAAAATCTGAGATTAAAAACAGTTAAAGGAAGTATAATTTGTGGAATAGAGTATTTAAATCAACATTAGGAATAAAGGTATGCCTTCCTTATGTATACTGTTCTGGTTTACCATTGCCTTTTAAAAATAGCATTTATCTGTAGTCAATATCATTAAATGATACTTATTTGACCCTGCCTAAAAATTTGCTCCTAGAAGTCATATGGTTTTAGAAAATTTTCTAAATGCCACTTCATAGCACCATCTTGTGGATCTTAGAGGAATTCATCGATTTCAGTTTACAATGCCTAGTTATTTCTTCAGTAAAGGAAGAAAAGAATAGAGAAATTCTTTTTTTTTAAGTTTTGCTTATTGACATGTTTTACCAAACTCTGAATTAGGGACGTGGTAAAGTTCAGCTTCGATTTGGTATTTGGCCAAGATTTACTGCTTGGCTTCAACTACAATTTTCCCCTTTGGCCTTTGGAAAGTCAAATGGTCACAAACCTACGTCATTATCATCATGTTTGCCCCATGTAGGTGACTGTCACATACAGTCAGCAAAGTAGGGGTGTACGACATGGAAGGTCAATATCTTGTTTAATATCTTGAATGTGCAGATTTCATTTCAAATGTACAGATAGAACTTAGAATTAAAATTTCCTTACATGCAGAGAGTATTGGAAGAGCAAAGTTGCAAAATCAGGAAAGATTGTGAAAGCTAATAATTTAAGACAAAACAAGTAAGAAACTTTAAGCTCTTCAGTTGAGAAATAGGGATATAGATTGACAATAATATGAATATTTATTCCCGTACCATGATGTCAAACTTTTAAATTTTGATTATGAAGATTTTATATAATATTATAAATATTTTATAATATTATAAAATGCAATTGCAATGACATTTCACATTTCTTCTTATATCCAGGAAGTTTATTCTACGATGATATCTAGCGTCAGCCTCTGAAAAATGTTGATCTACCTCTTAGCCATTTGAAATTTGGCCTAAATATGTATTTGATATACATCTATTCTAAATCTAAAAGGAAAGCACAGTGAAAAGGAGATGATGGATTTGAAGGACCTTCCTCTTTTTAAAAACCTGTGGTTTCTTCCTTTCTGCCTTGAAATAAGATATTCTTCACAAAATACCAGGAGCATTAAATGCTAAGGGCAGTACAAGGATTGCTGATATGGAAAGAAGCATTTCTATTAACAGATGCAATTAAAATCTAATTTTATGGGAAGTGGTAAGAGTGCAGGGTCTTAAAAAGATAAATTTTCCTGCAGGAACTCTCACATAATTATGACTATTTGACATTGCAAAACAGTAGATTACTTTGCCTGTCTCTGTGGTTAAAAATTGAACCCCAATACGTGGATCAGGTCAGCAAGATTGAACAACCACAACCACAATAGTAGCAAAAGCATTTAACTTTATTTAACTCACTCACCTTTATAAGACAACAGTCATGTTACGAACAACACAGTTCCTGGCTTTGAGTAAACATAGGGATTGCCCTGATTACTCAATATTGTATAGTGGAAGGAACTTCAGACCAGGGATCAAGAAACCATATTTTTGCTATAGCCTGTCACCAAGTGCATAACATTGGAGAAGTGACTCAGCCTCTATGCATCTCAGTTCCCATATCTGTCAGGTGAGAAAGCTGTACCAGGTATTCTTCGATGTCCTTTTCAGCTTAACAGATTCAGAGTCTGAATTGTTCTGCCAGATAGGAGACTAGCCCAACCTTAATATTCTCTTTCTGAGAGTGGCACCAGGGAATGATTTGAGTAGTGCCGCCTTGCACAGTTTAGGGATCTAACAAGACCATCTCTAACTTCCTCTCCTAGTGATCAAAGGTAGAAGTACTATCTGGTAAGTTTTTTTAACTTTTCTTAATACCATTTCTTTTCCACATATACCACATCAGAAAGACTTCATTTTACTTGTAAATATTGTCTTCAAATTTTAAAAGATAATTCCTAATTCTACTGTTCCAAAATCTAGGTTCTAATTCTCTGAAACTTTCATATTTTACAGACTGTAATCATACATCTTTTAACAATCTTTTCCTGTTGAACATTTACCCCTTTAATTGCTCCACAATCAAAATAACTTTGGGGCCAAGGCACAGCGGCTCATGCCTGTAATCCCAGCACTTTGGGAAGCCAAGACGGAAGAGTTCGAGGTCAAGAGTTTGAGACTAGCCTGGGCAATATAGCCAGATCCCTTCTCTACAAAAAACTTTTTTAAATTTTAGGAACCAAAAAAGACCTTTAGGTCAGTACATGATCTATTTTCTTGTTGGATATACACAATGGCTATTATAATTTTAATAATTATGAATCACTTTTTAAAAGAGTGAGCTTATAAGTATTTCATTTTATTTTTATTTATTTAAGATAGGGTCTTGCTATGTTGCCCAGGGTGGTCTCAAAATCCTGTGCTCAAGCAATTCTCCACCTTGATTTCCCAAAGTGCTGAAATTACAGGCGAGAGCCACCATGTCTGGTTCTGCAACCCATTTTTAACCTTTATTTTCTGATTGGCTTTGGTTTATTTTGATTTTATTAGTCAATTTCTTTTGAGCAGGACTTTTTTGGGCTATCACTTTAGAAAATAGTTTAACAATTCTAAATCTATTGTTTTAGCCTGTCTTGACAAAGAGCTATTCCAGTTAAGATATGATGTTTCTCTGAATATCTTGTCCTGCTCCTTTTCTTAATATTATATGTAATTATTTCCTCTTAGAAACAAATAAAAACCTCTGAACCTCTTCTTTAACAGTAGGATAGCCATTTTATAGATAAATGAACTATCTCAGTCCAATATTTGAGATACCTCAAAGATCTTCAGTGATCATTTCAGTATTTGATACCTTTCATTCAAAGGTAAACTAAAAACATTTTAAGACACGTTTAGTGTGTTCCCTTGTGCTACCTTGATTAAACATGGTTTTGGTCATGAAAACCCATGTTTAATAACCCTTGGGATCAAAAGTAGTTGAGTGTGAGAATTTTAAAAATACACACACACACACACACACACACACACACACAAATAAAAGAGTTAGCTATTTACGAGGAATGAGAAGATCAATGTAAAGACTGGAACCTGCTGTGTCAAGGAGGAAGAAGTGATGACATTGCCACTGAACACTGACCTCTTGCCCTCTCACTTACTGAAATATACTAACTTTGTAAACTGGAATTTCAATGTCTTATGTTGAATGATAGCCAATAGTTGTGACAAAGATGATGAGTTAATGTCAAAGTGTGTCATGATTTCAAATTTAACCTGTAGATATGCCATAATGCACAGTGCTGGGAGAAACTAATATAATTTATTTATTGAACTTAAACATGAAGTTATACCATCAAATATTTTGATAAAAATAATCAGCCCCAATGCTTTTGGTTACTGGATTTCATACTATTGTTACACCGTTATTAATTCTGTAATATGGACCCCTCATGTTTTAGTATTTTATGGCACTTACTGATCACAACTTTGTCTTTCTTTAATATTTCAAGAAAGAATTTTCATATTAACGTTTTTCTCTTACAGTTATATACATTCTTGCTATTTTTATCTTATTTACAAATTAAGCACATTTAAATTACTAATCTACTTTACATTTTAAGTGAGAAATGCTTTTTTAAAAAAGTAGAAATTAGACATCTTGTGCCCAAAATATTGAAAACATAATCCCTTTAAAAATATCCACCATCTCTCTCCTCCCTTTCCTTTTAATTCAAAGTAGTTAGTTTCCTTTGAAGACATCTTTTGCCAATGTTTCTGCAAACTATTTTTGTTTGAAAATTTCAGGGTGGAATCGTTTTTTAGATGAAGAAAACTGTATTTGCAATTACAGCTTATAAAGCAAAGAAAACCATAAACTCTTTGGCATCAATTTGACTCAAGGTCAAAATTAGATTTCCTCCTCCTATAACATTTGAATTGTAAACCCTTGTTTTCATAAGTAGATAGAGTTGGGGTGGAAGGTCAGCTGGAAATGACTAAATATGCTTTATGAAAACTAGAGTTAAAGTGTAATTTTATGTAAACATCTCACTTAATTTTGACCTTTTTCTGTTATAGTAAAGTTTTTATTGTTTTAGTACTGATGTTATTTTATGTTTTCTTATAGCAACAACCTAATATTTTCATCTTAGGATGTGTAGTAAGAGTGGTAGTCATAATTGTAAAGAATGATATTGGGGGCTAGGTGTGGTGGCTTACACCTGTAATCCCAACACTTTGAGAGGCTGAGGCAGGAGAATCACTTGAGGCCAGGAGTTCAAGACAAGTCTGGACAACACAGCAAGGCCTCATCTCTCTATAAATAATTATTATTTTAAAATTATTTTTTTAAATGGATGGTATTGGGGTCTACTATGTGACAGAATTATGTATTAGGTGACGAAAAAATGAAAAAGGTGCTTGTGGAGAGAATTCCTGACCTCTAGAACCCTGTAACACATAGCTGAGCTTTTTAAACTTTCATGCCAAATGTTCACAAACCAAACTTGAGCTATGCTTCGAATGGGAAAGTATGGGGATTGGGCTAGAAAAATTACCTCCATTACTCTGTTTGATCAACTCATATTTGAAAGCATCCCTTTGCTTATGACTGTGCCTAAGGATAAACAGAGAGTTCAAACTCATTTTACACTAATTACTTAATAGATAGGCCTCTAAAGAAACAGGGAAATACATGTATCCCATACTAAGGAATTAGACTTGAAGAGAAATAAAATCGTTAAGGGGTTGTTAAGCCAAAATCTAAGATTAATTTTATTTGATAAGTGAATATGACTCATGATCAAACAATGAAAATCACATGAAAATGCTATAAACGGGGAAATCCCACTACCTGAAGAGCAGGTCACACATAAGTCTTTTTGGGAGATGGTGGACCCAAAAAGTAGGTGAGTTATTGAGCTACACCTTGGTTACTTGGGCACTCCTCCAACAACTCTCCTTGACTTATTTAGCCCTTGTCCTAGTGAGTATAAAGATGTGCTGAGGATCATTTAGGGATTGCACAAAGATAAGTAGCATAAATAGCTCCTTAATTTTCTCCAACATCATTAAAAACCTATCAGTGATATGGTACCCATTTTTATTGCAATTTTTTGCATCTAGAGCTCAAGGTAATTTTTTTGTCATAAAGACAACCTTTTTGAAAAAAAAATTCTTAATCTACAAGATTAGACTATATTCATACCTCAGTATAAATGTCTATTATGTCAGGTCCTTGAGTGGAGGGTTGTATGTTTGTTGACTTTTTGTTGCGGAAAATTTTGAACACAGAAGTGGAGTATCATAAATCCCATGTCACTAACCTCAACAATTATTAACATGTAGCCAATTTATTTCATCGGTACCTCATAAAATTTTCCTGTCCCTTCCACCCTGCCCTTAAAAGTCTGATTTTAAAGGAAAGCCTAACTATCATACTCCCCCCATAAATTTAAGAGACTTTTGAAGTGAATAGGTCACTGATCTTTCCATGACTTACATTCATTTTGGAAAAGTTCAGATTACCAAAGTGGTCGCCATAGAGAGCCATTTGCCCTCAAGAACTCCAGATTCTGGCCATGGCTCTGTTCTCTCAACATCTTCAGTGCAGGTATTTCCCTCACCACCTGCTGATCAGTGGTAAAACCTTTACTGTAACTCTGTTAATGTTAATTTGGGAGTTGATTTAAAAGATGTTCAAGGGAATCATTATTGACCATTCATTCATCTAGTTCATTTGTTGTTCTAGACACTGAGGATGCAGTGTTGAGTGGGTTAGACAAGGGCCCACAAGACTACCTCTTGGTCTTAAACTCCCAGCCTCAAGTGATCCTTTCACCTCAGCCTCCTGAAGTGATGGGCTTGCAGGCCTGAGCCACGACACACCAGGTGAAAACAACTTTTTTGTATGGGCATTGTTAGCCCTAATTCCACTTTACTTTTCCTCTGAGAAACTCTTTATAATTCTACAAAAAGCCCATCATAGTGAATTAAATAAATATGTAAAACAATGATAAATTATTATTTTTTAAGTGCCCACTTCTTATATGGAAGTTAACAACTTTTTTGTATGTCTGTTGTCACCTCAGTGCCACCCCTACCCTGCAGATTGCTCCAGGTAGGTCTGGGAATCGTGAATGACCACGTATTTCTCTCAAAGTATAAAAAAACCCGTGTCCCAAATTCATGGTTTTGAGAATGAAATTTCTAAATAATTAGAAAAATACTGTATAATTTAGTAACTATCACATATTATCTTAAAATGAATAATGATTATGCAAAATTAGCTCCCTTGTAGATCAATCTTTATTGAAAAACTGATGTTTAGAGCTATAAAAGATATCACTGTTTTTTGCAACATCAAATGCTGTCTAATTCAAATTCCTTTGAAAGCATCTGTAGCACTTTGAGTTTTCATTCTTTCAAAATTTACTTACTTTCTTGACAGGTACGTGATAGAAATAAACTCAGTACTGAAGTTACACAGTACATACCTATAACGAAAAAACGTAAAACAATAAGCAGTCACATACAATGTCTTTTTAATTTAAATGTAACAGTTTTAGCTGTTTATTTTTATATCCACAATCAAAAAATAAACCCATTATAATATTCCATAATATAAAGCATTTTCTGTCATTGTTCCTTTGGGAATTGAGAATAGAAATGGTTTCTAATTTTAAAGATTCAAAAGATTGAATAGCTGGATGAATTATATCTTAAAATTCCCATTAATTTATTTTCAAATGAGGAAAACCCACAACTCTAAGAAACTGATTATTATGGAAAAAAAGGCCTTGATTTGTAATTGCACCCAAATATGAAAGCCTACATTTTGTAAGCATAAAGATTACATTCTCTTCAAAAGATTTGCAAATTCTCATAGGCACATAACTTAGAGAATGAGAAGATTGTAATTTGAAAAATTACAGATTTCATTGTTTTTGATGTGTGAAACCTATAAACAAATATCAGAAGATTGTATTGCAAAACTGAAAATCCCTTGTTTAGTTTTGTAAGGGACAGTGCCCTATGTGGCTTACAACCCTGACTTAAAAGAAAAATGCAGAGTAATGCAAAAGACACTCTAATCACTGCATCTAATTACAAAGAAGAATAACTCAGTAAAAATTTTAACTATCTTTGGGCAGGCGTGTGGTCTGGTGGTCAGAGCATGGGATTTCAAGTCAGTAGTCTAAATTTCTATTTTAAACACCACTTTTAAATTTCTCCATGACTTCGAGCATGACATTAACTTTATTTTTAAATAAGAATTTGAAATCTGTTCTTGATAATTACAAAGCAGTTTTAAAATTCTCTAATAGACGTATGCATCTAATACTGATAATAATAATAATAATAATAATAATAATAATAACAGAGGAACAGACGTTTTCTCGACTTGTTTTTTTTTTGTTGTTGTTGTTTTTATTTTTTGGTGGTAAAGAAAACTTATTTGATGAAAAAAAAAGATCAGATCAATTAAAATGAATTCAAAAAAGTTTTCTTTACCATTTGCCTGTACATAGTAGCATTACTATACCCATGTGTTATTGCAGTTTAGGACATTATAAGAAAAGACCCCCCAAATCCCAGAATTTGTTTATTAAAAATTACGTATTTATTCTTATGTGTTTAAACTTTAGTCGTCTTCAAAGCACTCTCCATTTGATGTAATACACCTACTGAGATGCGTTTTCCACTGCTCAAAATGGTTTTTGAACTCATCAATTTTGATGCCTTTCAGGGCTTCTGCGGTTTTTTGTTTTACCTCTTCTACATTGGCAAAATGTTTCCTTTTGAGGACTTTTTTCATGTGGGGAAACAAACAAAAAAATCGCTCTAGGTGAGATTGGGTGAATAGGGAGGATGGAGCACAGGGGTCACGTCAATTTGGGTCAAAAACTGCTGAACACTAAGTGTGATGTGGGCAGGTGTGCTTGTAAATCACCCATCATGAAATGGACAAACGCACTGAAAGAATCTCCAAAAAAAAAAAAATTCACTGAAGCTGCATGCAGCCTCTCACAACAACACTAGTTGGTATACTGATGCAAACTAGTCTCTAGAACACATACCTAGCAGAGGAAGCCTGTATTACAAGGGACCTACCCTTCAAAAACATAATTCTGATTTTTGGGGGGGTCCCCTCATACTTAACAATCAATTCACTGATATGGTGACTAATTTCGATAGCTTCCCTCTAAATTGCTCCTTTGCATTTGAGAACCGGTAGTCCTCAGTGGAGCCAAAACTGCTCTTTTTATAGTAATTGTATTGTCACGCCAAGGAGCTTGTGCTCCACAGCAATGTGCCTGCTTTGTGTTTTGTTTATGTGTAGTGTTTTTTAAGTGTTCCTCCAAGTGTAATAAGTACAGACAAGTTACCATGTAAGTTTTCTTTAAACTACTGCTAGATTTCTAGGGATGAATTTAGGTAAGTGATTCAAATTCTAACATACCTCTATAAATCAATTACCTGGTAATTTTCACTGGAAATAATTAACATTTGAATTCAAGGAATGTGACCTGACTTATAGGACTGTTCCCTTTCTCTCCTTGCTTCTTTCTTGCCTCCCTCCCTCTCTCCTCCCTCCTTTCTTTTTCTTTCTTTTTCCTTCTTTTTTTCTTTCCTTCCTTCTCTCTTTCTTTCTCTATTTCTCTTTCTTCTTTTCTTTCTCAACAGTTTTAGTACTCTGCAGATTTTTTTTTACTACGATAATATTCCTCTTTGCTTTTTAGTCCAAGTTTAGTTAAAGATTATGCTTTATTGTTGGAAAAATCCATTCAGTCAAATTTGTAAATGTCCAGTATACAAATCAGAAAGAAAGAGCAAAATCAGGAATAGTGTGGTGTATTTATAAAACATGCAATGGGGTTACGCAAAATTTGGCCAAAATCTCAATCTCAACAAGAACCCTCAAAGCTTGATCTATTGCACACTTTCCAGGCAAAAAGTGATCTTTAAAAACTGCAATTCATCAAAATAACGCTGCATGAAAGGAAATGGAGACCATTATAAGGCAAAGTAAAAGAGCTTAAGGACAGATCTTGTTTTATATTTTCCTGATTAGAAATGCAGTGTAAGAATGCCTTGCTAAAGTACTTAAAGCACTATTAAATGATTCAAATCTCAGATGAGAAATCACTGACTTAAAGGCTCAAATCCCAAAAGGGTCAGTTTGGTCTTCTGACATTATATAGGAGGAAAATTAGAAATTGAACTTTCACTAAATTTGTCCTCTAGGGAAGATCTTAAAATGCAATCCTTGTGAGGTGGTTTGTAGTAGCTCTAATAGCTTCAGAGACTGTCTCTAGATTCCCAGATGAAATTATGCTCTCGCCTTAAATCCAACTTTAGTTTATACAATTAAATCCAACTTAAATTTATAAAATTAAAGCCATATTTATTTTTTAAATCTAAATGCTTAGGAAAATATAAATGGTATTTATTCTAAATGCAGAAGTTTAGTTCTGCATTTAGTCCACTAAAGTTTACTTCTCAGTTTCCTGTTTGAACCTGTTCAATGCATCTTACATTCAAAAATAATAATAAGAGATAAAAATTTTAAAACTTGTCATCCTAGTTAAGAAACACTAAATTCTCCTTTTTTAAAAAAAACCAAATCCTGTTTGATTCTTCATGTTTTCTATGAGCTCCCAAATCCCACCTTCTTCCATGTTCCCACTCCCAAAACATACAATGGAAATAGATTGGAAAACAATAACTCCTACATCTGTGATGCTATTCCTTTAAGAAGGAAAAGGAGAGGAAAACATGGGAATAAATTATGTCACAACAGAACTAAGTACAATGGGTCAACTTCTAGAATAGGAAAGCCAGAATTTTCACTTTCATTCTCCAGAAGACATTTTTCCTAAATATCCATTATAATGATAAACTGCAATTCCATGACTAGTTTAGTTGCTACTTGAACTTTCTCCAAGAGTTCATATTTCCTCCCAGTAGCCCCAGTTTTATCCTGTATTTTAATGCAATTTCGGCATTCCAATCCTAAATCTGCTAGAGTACTTTATACAGATATGGGACATTTGACTTGATGCAATGGAGTCAGAGACCAGGTCAGAAACTTTTGGAAAGAGAGAGTCTCTGTGTTTTCTCAATATATTACTCATCCTGTAAAACTCATTTTATTTTTGACATAGCAGAGCTGTCTCTAAAATATTACAGTGGAATCAGAAATAATTATTTTCATAATGGACCTATGTCCTTTTCATCATTTTTAGTCTAACTTTGAATGATTTGTATTTTAAATTTGAACACATGTTACACTGGATTGCTAACCACAAAACAGTTTCAATAACTGTAACTGAAAACCTATCAAGAAAAGTTAATATATGTATTAATTGCCACTAAAATATTACATTCTCTTTGTTGACTTAGGTTTTATGAACTTTCATAATATTTATTATTAGAATTTTATAACAGAAGTAATTACTATTTACAATTAGGTTCAAATGTAAGGAACAAGAAACCCTAAATTATAGGGTTTAAATAAAATAGTGTTGACAAAAAAAGTCATATGCTGTAAAATATTTAAAGAGATTTCTTCTGAGTCAAATATGAGTGATCACGGCCTGGCATACAGTCTCAAGCGGTCCTGAGAATTATTATTATTATTATTATTATTTGAGTCAGCATCTCACTGTTGCCCAGGCTGGAGTACGGTGGCATGCTCACGGCTCTGGCAGCCTCTACCTGCTGGCTCAGGTGATCCTTCCGCCTCAGCCTTCCCAAGTAACTAAAACTACAGGCGCATGCTACCACACCCAGCTTAGTTTTTGATTTATTGTAGAGATGAGATCTCACCAAGTTGCCCACAAACCCCTGAGTTTAGGCAATCCTCTCGCCTCAGCCTCCCAAAATGCTGGGATTACAGGTTTAAGCCACCATGCCCGGCCCTGGTCCTGAGAATATGTACCAAGTGGTTGGGTTACAGCTTGGTTTTATACATTTTAGGGTGATAGAAGTTACAGGCAAAGACACAAATCAATACATGGAAGGTATACCTTGGTTGGAGAGGGGTTTAGGCTTATAGGTTATGGGTGGATTTAAAGAATTTCTGATTAACAATTGGCTGAAAGGGTTAAGCTTTGTCCAAAGACTTACGAAGAGGTAGGGAAAAAAATGCCTAAGCTAAGATAAGGGGTTTGTGAAAGTCAAAGTTATTGTTATGTAGATAAAGGCTCAGAGGGAATAGGTGTTGAATGTCCTTCATTTTGGACCTTACAAAGTGTCCAACTCTTATTTAATTCTCTCCTGGAGCTGAAAAAACCTAGGAGAGGGGATTCTCTAAAACTGCAAATTTCCCTAAGAGATACTGAAAGAATTTCCCTAAGAGATAGAAACCTAGAAGAAACTTAGCTTATTCTTTAGTCTTTTTGCCTCAGTGTAACCATTAGAAAGCATTCAGACATTCTACTGCAGGACAAACAGCAGCCTATGCCATCCCCCCTAGGCAAATCTCCTTCAGATACAAGATCAGGACAACTCAAACAGCCACCCCACCATTCCTTTGGTCAAGGAATTTGTGAATTGCAAATGTCCAACAAGTCTCTTGCAGGAATCACCCCCACCTCTCCACCCCCACCCCCGCCCCCACCCAGGGTTAACCTAATCAGCCCTCTGTGAATTATGTGACACAGTTAAGCCCCACCATGGCAGCAATCATGTGACTAACCCACCCATCTGCCTGCTGTCCATCACCTGACATCATCAGTACCTGGGCTTGCCTGCCCCTTTGTGATGACAGAAGCAGACCACCACCCAATTACCCTAATGATCTTCCCCCATCAAGGGGAATGGTTAAAAGGACTCAACCACAAGCAATCAGCGGCCACTGCCTTGAGTCTGGTGTGGCCATGTGCTCTTTGAGCCATGGCTGTCACCATGCTTCCTGGCTTTGGTACCCCTCCCCCAGCTTGGGAGGCGAATCTTCTCTCTTCCTTCTCTTTCTCTCTTTAATTTACTTTTAAATTAACTTTTCTTTCTTTACCATTTTGTGTGTCACAATTCATTGCAATTTACCCAGATCTCTGGGTTCCCAGCGTGCACCTCCGGCTTGTCAGCCCCGGCAGTGCTGCGCGCCTCCCTGCACTTCTCCACCCTCACCCGGTCCGTCCGTACCCTAACAATAGGGCCATTTCAAAATATGTCAAAGAAATATATTTTGGTGTAAAATACTTTATTTCCTTTAGGGCTTGCTAGCTGTCATGAGATGCTATACCAGAGTCAGGTTGTAATTTGGTATCTTATCGCCACAGAGTCTGTTTTGTCAGTCTTATGAGCTCTGTTTCAGTGTTGATGCAATCAGTTGTGTGTAAACTCCAACAGGAATAACAAGTCATATGTAATCTTCTTTACAGTCATGGCCTGGAACTTAGTTTTTCAGGTTTTCCTTGGCACAGAAGGGGTCCATTCAGTTGAGTGGGGAGTTTAGAATTTATTTTTAGTTTACTATAGGTTTTTTTTTTCTCTCATGTAAAATCCAAAAAGCAGTTCAGGACTAGAATTACGTATATATAGTTAAACTCAGGCTCTTCTTGCCATCCTTAACATTCAATTTATAACTCATGATTCAAGGTGGCTACTCTAGATCCAGCTATTGCAATCATGCTCCAGGTAGCAAAAAAGAATGGGAGAATGCCCCAGTCAGTATATGACATTGCATTCTATATGATTAGCATATGATCATAATTTAGTGACAAAGTCAGTATATTCATATTTTTTAATTCTTTTGTCATTATGTTTGATTATACATTTCCTACTGTAAAAAAATAATTTTCAGGAAAAGGCAAAATCATGTCTCTTGTGCAGAAACAAAAATGAACACATGTTGAAGATTTTATTTTACTCATACCATATGAAGAAATTAGCCAGATGTTATAACCAGTTCAAAGGAGAAGTCAAACAGCACATTTATAAGTACAGAAATGTTGAAATGAATTGCAAATGGACACAAAACTAGTTCTTTTAGGGGTGAGGAGGGAGAAAGTAAATTAGATTAATACAAGACAGGACAGAATTTACATACCTATAAATTACTAATGAGCTATAAAAGGTTACAAAATAACTCAAAGATAATGAACAGAGTTAGAATCTGATAATTCAAAAAAAATGCTATACAAGATGTATAGTTTTCCAGTAAAACACAATTTTTCTACTCTCCCCCACTTTTGAAAAAAATAATCTCAAGAAATATTATTTATTCCCTCCTTCCCTTCCTCCCTTTCTTCCTTTCTTCTGTTTCTCTCTCTTTTTTTTTTTTTTTTTTTTGAGACAGGGTGGCACTTTGTTGCCCAGGTTGGATCATAGCTCACTGTGACCTGGAACTTCTGAGGCTCAAGCAATTCTCCCACCTTAGTCACCTGAGTAGCTAGGACTACAGGCACACACCAACTTGCCCAGCTAATTTTTTTTTTTTTTTTGGAGAGACAGGGACTCATTGTGTTGCCCAGGTTGGTCTTAAACTCCAAGTCAAGTGATACTTCTGTCTTGGCCTCTCAAAGTGCTGGGATTACAAGCATGAGCCACCATATCTAGCTGCAAGAAGTAATGTTCTTGATCACAAAATTGGTCTCATATATTTAACCTGATTGTTTATATAGGTACAGCAAGACTATTAATATTCCATATAGGCATTCTTGGCTTGTTTTGCTGAAAGTTTTCATAAGGAATCTCAGATTAGACTCTGGAGGCTAGGAAACTAAACCAAGAAAGAACTCACTACCAGGTTTTGCCTTTAATACCTAATAAATTAGTAATCTAGGCAAATTCCTCTATTCTCAAAGTCTTTTTTTTGTTTTTGAGTTGGAATCTCACTCTGTTGTCCAGGCCGGAGTGCAGTAGCATGCTCATGGCCACTACAGCCTTGACCTGCTGGACTTAGGCAATCCTTCTGTCTCAGCCTTCCAAGTAGCTCGAACTACAGGTACATACCACAATGCCTGGCTTATTTATTTATTTATTTATTTATTTTTTATTTTAAAGATGTGGGGTACAATTCAGGGTTAGGTATACAAATGTTCATTATGCAGGTACCCTTGTTGATGAGGTGTGCCCCTCATCCCTCACAGAATTCCATTACTGCCAATCCTGCCCCCCACCCCCTTGCTGGCAATTTCCCAACACTGCCAATCCTTTTCTTATAGTATTACAATAATTGTTCAAGGTATACTTATGAGTGAGAACATGTGATACTCAGTTCTTTGTTTCTGTGATAGATCACTCAATAATATAGACTGTGAAGTTCATAATTTTGTCCTTCTTTATGGCTGCATAATATTCCGTCAGGTATATGTGCCACATTTTTTTAATCCAGTCCTCTTTCAATGGACAGCATGGTTGGTTCCATGTTTTTGCTATTGTGAACAATGCTGCAGTAAACATGCGTGTAAAGGTATCTTTTTCATAGAGTGATTTGAGTTCCTCTGGGTATATTTCCAGTAGGGAGATTGCAGGGTCATATGAAAGGTTGATTTTTAGACCTTTTAGGAATCACCAAACTGTTTTCCACAGAAACTGTATTCGTTTACACTCCCAGCAACAGTGTAGAAGTGTTCCCTTTCCCTGCATCTGCTCTAGCATCTGTTGTTTTTTGAGTTATTGATGATTGCCATCCTGACTGGAGTTAGGTGGTATCTCAGTGTAGTTTTAATTTGCATTTCTTTGATGACTAGTGGGACTGAGCATTTTTTAAATGTATCTGTTGGCTGCTCATATGTCTTCTTTTGAGAAGTGCCTATTCATATCCTTTGCCTGCTTTGTAATGGGACTGTTTGGTTTTTTCTTTTTTCTTTTTTTTTTTTTTTTTTTTGAGTTAGAATCTCACTCTGTTGCCTAAACTGGAGTGCAGTGGCCGCTCCCGGCCACCGCAGCCTCAACCTGCTGGGCTCTGGCGATCCTTCTGCCTCAGCCTTCCATAGCTGGAACTACAGGTGTGCACTACCATACCCAGCTAATTTTTGATTTATTGTAGAGATGAGGTCTCACCAAGTTGCCCAGGTGGGTCTCGAACCCACGGGCTCAGGCAATCCACTCACTTTTCAGCATGTTTGAGTTGTGTGTAGATGCTAGATGTTAGGCCTTTGTCAGACATGGAGTTGGCAAATATTTTTTCCCAGTCCATGGGCTGTATCCCTGCTCTCTTGATGGTTTCTTTGGCTTTGCAGAAGCTTGTCAGTTTGATGAAGTCCCACTTGTCTATCTTATCTTTTATGGCATGGGCACTTGGGTTTTGATCAGGAATTAGTTGCCAGTTCCAACTTCGATAAGGGTGTCTCCTGTATTTTCTAGGGTTCTTATAGTTTGAGGTTTTACATTTAAATCTTTGATCCATTTAGCATTGATTTTTGTGTATGGTGATAGGTAGGGACCTTCTTTTAATCTTCTGTATGTGGTCAGCCAATTTTCTCATCATCATTTACTGAATAGATTCTCCTCTCCCCAGTGGTTGGTGGTGGAGGCTTTGTTGACAATGAGTTGGTTGAGAAATTGAAGTTTTGCTTCCAGAACCTCTATCCTGTTCCATTGGTCTATATGTCTGTTCTTGTACCAATACCAGGCTGTTTTGATTATTGTAGCTTTATAATAAAGTTTAAAGTCTGAGAATGTGATACCTCTTGCTTCCCCCCACCCTTTTTTGGCTATTCGTGGTTGTTTAAGTTTCCATATGAATTCCTGTATTGTCATTTCCAGGACTGAGAACAATGCTGCTGGTAATTTAATGGGCATTGCATTAAATCTATAGATTGCCTTGGGTAGAATGGACATCTTAACAATGTTGATTCATCCAGTCCATGAGCATGGAATATTTTTCCATTTGTTTGTGTCATCTTTGATTTCTTTGAGCAGAGTTCTGTAGTTTCCATTGCAAAGATCTTTCATTTCTCTGGTTAGGAAGATGCCAAGGTATTTCATTTTTTGTGTGGCCATTGTGAATGGGATTGTGCTTTTTATTTGGGTTTCTGCTTGTTTATTTTTGGTGTACAGAAATGCAACTCTATTTTGCACATTTATTTTACGCATGGAGACGTTGCCAAAGTCCTTTATCAGAGCAAGGGGTTTATTTTTTTGACAGATTCTCTTGGGTTTTTGAGGTACAGAATCATGTCATCTTCATTTCCTATTTGCATACCCCTGATTTCCTTCTCTTGTCTGATTGCTCTAGCTAGGACTTCCAATACTATATTGAACAGGAGAGGTGAGAGTGGGCATCCTTGTCGTGTTCCAGTTTTCAGAGGAAATGGTTCCAATTTCTGTTTGTTGGTTGTGGGTTTCTCATAGAGGGCGCTTACTATTTTGAGGTATGTTTCATCTATGCCTTGATATTCAAGGGTTTTTTTTTTTTTTATCAAGAAGGGGTGCTGGATTTTATCATAAGTTTTTTCTGCATCTAATGAAATAATGGTGTGTATTTTGTCTTTACATCTGTTGATGTATTTAATTACATTTATGGTCTTGCAGATGTTGAACCAGCCTTGCATCTGGGGCATGAAGCCTACTAGGTCATGGTGGATGATTTTTGAGATGTGTGGTTGGATCCAGTTTGCTAGAATCTTGTTGAGAATTTTAGCATCTATGTTCATGAAGGATATTGGCCTATAGTTCTCTTTCTTTGTTGATCTTTTCCCAGTTTGAGTATCAATGTGATGTTAGCCTCATAAAATGATTTGGGGAGAGTTCATCTTTCTTGATTGCCTGGAATACTTTCAGTAGGATTGGTATCAGCTTCTCCTTGTATGTTTTGTAGAATTCTGCTGGAAAGTCATCTGGTCCAGGGTTTTTTTTGTAGGTAGTTTTCTTATGACATAGTCAATTTCCTGAATTGTTATTGGTCTATTTAGGGTCTTGATTTCTTCTTGTTTCAACCTGGGGAGGTTGTGCGATGTAAGAAAGTCCTCCATGTCATTATGTTTTCAAGTTTGTTTCCATACAGGTGTACACAGTAATCTCTGATAATCTTTTGTATTTCTTTGGGATCAATTGTAACTTTATCTTTTGCATTTCTGGTTGTGTTTATTTAGGCTTTTTCTTGGTTAGTCTAGTTAGGGGTCCATCAATCTTGTTTATCCTTTCAAAAAACCAGTTTTGGGTTTCACTGATTTATTTGTATTATATTTTTGTCTTCTGTGTCCAGAAATTGAGTTTTTATTTTGATGATCTGGATTGTTCTGCTGAAGTTAGGGTTTTGGTGGTCTTGCTTTTTCAGCTTCCTTAGATGATTTGTTGGGCTGTTACCTTGTGATCTTTCCATTTTCTTCATGTGTGTTCATATCGATATGAATTCCCCTCTTAGGACTATGTTCAGGGCATCCCAGAGATATTGGTAAGATGTTTCTTCACTTTCATTTGCTGCCAGTTATCTTTTAAATTCTGTTTTGATTTTCGTGTTGACCCAGGAGTTGTTTAGCATCATGGTGTTTAGTGTCCATGTCTTTGTGGGTTGTGGGGGAACTTTGTTGAGGTTAATATTTATTTTTCTTCCACTGTGGTCTGAGAAGGTGCATGGCAGAATTTCAATCTTGTGGAATTTGTTTATACTTGATTTATGGCCAAGGATGTGGTCAATCTTAGAGTACATTCCATGTAGTGATGAGTAGAATGTATATTCCATGGTTGTTGGGTAGAATGTTCTGTAGGTATCAATTAAGTCCATTTGATCAAGTGTCATATTGAGGTTCTGGATCTCCTTGTTGACTTTTTGTCTTGATGATCTGTCTAGGTTGTTAGTGGGGTGTTTGAATCCCTAGCTATGATAGTGTTAGAGTCAATATCATTTTTTAGTTTACCTAGAAGCTGCTTTATGAAAGCTGGTGCTCCTATGTTGGGTGCATATAAATTTAGGATGGATATCTCTTGTTGGTAAATTGAACCTTTTATCATTATGTAGTGAATTTCCATATTTTTTTAAATTTTTGATAGCTTAAAGGGTATTTTGTCTGTTATTAAGTTTGCAACTCCTGCTTTCTTTTGTGTCCCATTCACCTGAAATTTTGTTTCCCATCCTCTTTGAGTCTCTGAGTATCCTTTCTGGTGAGATGAGTCTCTCGGAGACAATATATTGTAGCCTCATGATATTTTATCCAATTTGCCATTCTGTGTCTTTTCGGTGGTGCATTTAGTCCATTCACATTCAGGCTAATTATTGAGATGTGAGAGTTTATCCTTGTCATAAGGTTCTTATAGAGTCTGTTGTTGCTGCTACTATTTGTTTATTGTCTTTCTTTTGATTTTTGGATTGATTCATGTGTGTTTTCCATCTTTTTCCTGCATTCTTGTGAAGGGCATTGTCGTTCTTTGTTTCCTTTCTTCTGTGTTTAATACTTTCTTAAGTGTTTCTTGTAGAGCAGATCTGGAGGGATGAATGTTTGGGAAGAATTTTAATTCTCTATCACTGATGAAACTTAGCTTAGCTGGGTAGGTAATTCTCAGTTGAAATTGCTTATCTTTGAGAACTTTGAAGATTGGACTCCAAGTCCTCCTAGCCCAAAGTGTTTCTGTAGATAAGTCTGCTGCTATTCTAATTGGTCTGCCGGTAGGTAGTCTGACCTTTCTCTCTTTCTGTCTTTAAGATTTTTTCTTTTATACCTACTTTGTGTAGATGAATTACTACTAGGAATTGGTCTTCTCATTTGTTGTCTTGTAGGAGTTCTCTGAATTTTTTGTGTTTGAATGGTCATGTCACTGATGAGATGAGGGATGTTTTCTTGGATAATTTCATGGAATGTTTGTTACAGGGTGGTCTCTGTCTCTCTACCTACCTCAGGGATTCCAATTAATCTTGGGTTTGGCCTCTTGAAATAATTGCTCATCTCTGGGAGGTTTTGTTCTGTCTTTTAAAGCTTCTTTTCTATGTTTTTAACAGTTTGGATTTGTTCCATATTTTGGTTCTCAAGCTCTGAGATTCTTTCTTTTGCTTGGTTAATTCTGCTTTCCATGTTTATCAGTTGGTTGTTCATTTCATTCACTGTATTCTTTATTGCTGTTATCTCAGTTATCAACTCCTCCATTCTTTTTTCTTGTCTCTCCTCATTCCTATTTATTCTCTCTATTAATATCTTGATATCTAGGTTTGTGATTTGAGACCAGTCACTCTGGGGGCTCTTTACTGTGTCAGTTTCAGAGTCTGTATTCTCAGTGGCTGACCTCCCAGGGCTCTGTGTTGAGACTCATATTCTTCCTTTGGTTTTTCTTCATTTGTGTAGATTTTCCTCCCCCTCCCCCTTTTTTTTAACCTCTTCTTTAATTCTGTTTTTCAGAGTTGGGAGGATAGCTTTTATTTCTGTTTTGCTCAATCTCCTATTCTTCCTTATATAGATCCTCTGGCTTTGTTCAATTCTGAACCTGGACTAGGGGGTGGAGGCCTGTGTTGTTTACAGTTTTGAGATTTAACTGAGGGGGATCTGTGATTCACAAGCTATCTGCAGACCCCAGTATCCGTTGACAGGTGTGTGGGCCCCCTGGAACCCACTTCCTACTGCCTTACAATCTGTCCATGCAGTGGGGGTATCTGTTTGCCCCCTGAAAGAAAAATGAGATAAGAAAAGGGAAGAGAATGGAAAAAGGAAAGAGGAAGATGAAAGGGAGGTTGAGAGATAGAAGAAGAAGAGGGGAAACAGAGAGGTGTACCAACTAACAAATAAACAGAGAGACAAACAAAGACAGAAAAATCAAAAAAGACAAAAACATACAGATAATCATCCAAACAAAGAAACAACCCCCAGATTAGTGTACTCAAAAATACCCATACATACACAATCTAAAAAAAAAAACTTTTTTTAAATAACAGAAACAAAGCAAGTACAAAAACAGAAAGAAAGAAAGAAGAAAAACAGCTAAAACTAAAACAAAAAAAAAGAAGAAGAAGAAAAAACTAATTTCTGGCAGTTTCTATGAGTCCAGGTTCCTTTCAGACCTCTGCTCAGGGAGCAGCTCTGGTCTCCAGTCTCTCCTCTCCACTCTCTGTGCAGGCAGATAGGGTTGCTCTCAGCATGGGTCAGATGTCCCATGGACTACTGTGGGAAGAGAATGGATAAAATTTGGACTCACCCTACTCACTGCTGCTGTTGTCAAGTCTCCCACTCAGATCTAAAGTGTGCCTGTTCCAGCATGGGGAAGGGGCATCTCTCTCTCTCTCTCTCTCTCTCTCTCTCTCTCTCTCTCTCCGAGTCTGATGAGATAATAGCCTCTGGATCCCAAGATGAAGGCTGGACAGGGCAGAGCGGGGCAATGCAAGTCTCTGCTCAGTTCAGAATTGAAAAGATGTCACCCAGCGGCATCCTGTCACTGCTATTGGAGCTTTCTTCCTGATTTCCACTACCTGCCTTCTCATGCCAGGTCTGCTGCTGCAGGTGATGGTATGGGCCAGGTGGTGGTGCTAAGGCATAGACAAATGATGCAACTAGGTTAAAAGTATAAAGACAATTGAAATTATGACCAATATTTCATGTTATCTACAGCCATGTAAAGCAGCACCAGGACTCTGATAGATAGAAACATATCATGGATAGTGAGGGCGCTGACAAATCTCTAAGAACTTCTCTTATAGTGACTTATGAAATGTTTATATTAATGGCATTTTGTCCATAAACATTTCATCTAGGGAAAACAAAGCATCTCTTCCACCTTGACAACTTTTCACATACAGTTCATCAATAGTAACAGGTCAAATAAACCTAATTATTTTGAGCACCTCCCTTTTTCAAAGTGAAAGACCAAATTTTTGTTTTTCTAGGGACCTTCTGGAAAATTTCAAAGATAATTTTAGATGCAAAAATATCCTGAAAGTTTTATTTTGTTTCTTTTACATTCAAGATTCAACTTTGGGAAGGTAAAAATAAAAAGTTATCAGAAAAATTGTAACTTTTGAGGTAGGATTCAGATCATGGATACCTGACAAACAATACTTGGCTACTTATTTTTAAAGTGACAGTGAAACATTAAAAAAAAAAAAATCCAAAGCAGATAACCCAGAGTAGAATAAAAATAAATAAATATTAAAAATAACAGATAGTAACATGATTGTAAAGAACTTTAACTTTTTCCTAAGTAAGAAACCTTTGTTTCCTTAAATTATCCTGAACATAACAAAGTCACCATAAACAAGCTTGAAAAGAGCAAAGAAGTCTGGAGACCAAAAAAACTACGCCTTTAAACAAAACACTTTCCCTTGAAAAACAGACATACGTAATTGTACAGTCGACCCTTGATGTGAGTTGACCCTTAATGTGTACAGTTGACCCTTAATGTGAACTGCTTAGGTCGACTTACATGTGGATTTTTTTCAGTAAAAGTTACACCAAGTGTGCCTGCCTTTCCTGTTCCCCCTTCCACCTCCTCCACTACTTCTGCCTCTGCCATCCCGGAGACAGTAAGACCATTCCTCCTCTTCTTCCTCCTCAGCCTACTCATTAGGAAGATAATGAGGATGAAGACCTTTAGGATGACCCATTTCCACTTAATGAATAGTAAATATATTTTCTCTTCCTCATGATTTCTTAATAATATTATCTTTCCTCCAGTTTAATTTATTATACAAATACAGTATCTAATACATATAACAGACAAAATATGTGTTAATAGGCAGTTTATGTTATCATTAAGGCTTTTAGTCAACTGCAGGCTGTTAGTAGTTAAGTTTTAGGAAAGTCAAAAGTTATTTGTAGATTTTCTATTACGAGGTGGGTTGGCTTCCCTAACTCCCACATTGTTCAAGAGTCAACTGTATTTCTCTGAAACAATTGTTCCTGAGTAGCATCTTATTTACATTTGTTAATTATAATTTTTAACCAAAGTAATTTCTATTTCCAGAAGAAACCGGGAAGTGAGAAGTAGGAATAACTTGGAACGTTATACACCAGCATCCTTGTAGTGTAGCAGAGTTCATGAATACATATAACGCAACTTGACTGGGCTCAGTGGCTCAGCCTGTAATCCCAGCATTTTGGGAGGCCAAAGCGAATGGATTGCCTGAGCCCGCAGGTTTGAGACCAGCCTGGGCAACTTGGTGAGACCTCGTCTCTACAATTAAAGAAAAAAAAATTAGGCCGGCGTGGTAGTGCGCACTTGTAGTTCCAGCTACTTGGAAGGCTGAGGCAGAAGGATTGCCAGAGCCCAGCAGGTCGACACTGAGGTGGGTGAACATGGCACTGCACTCCAGCCTGGGTGATGGAGTGAGACTCCAACTCAAAACAGAACAAAACAGAAAAACACAACTCTCTATAGCCATACTTTATACAAATGTTCAAGGTGGCAAAAATGAACACAGTAACAGACCCCCAAATATTGTCTCTCTGTAGCATATGAACAGAAGCAAAAACACAATATTAAAAGGATGCTTAGTAATCAATATTTCAGTTTTCAATCTTACTTAGAAATAATCTAAGCATCCAATGAATAGCCATTAATTAACTCAATTTGACATCAGCGCAAGTTTTAACTTATTTATAGATCTTGGAAATTATCTCCAAGTTGACATACTATAAAACATAATTACCGTTAAAATAAAATTTAATCAGAATAATGAATCAACTTGGATAAATACAAATGTACTTTTTAAATACCTTGACCATTAAGTAGAAGCTAGCTAATTTGATCAGTAGCCTGTATAAGTTTAGAAATAATACACCCAAATAGAATAAAAATCTATGCTATATTATTCTTAACATTAATAAATCATAAACGACAGCTGTTTTTATTAAACCAAAAATATTAAACTAGGCATGTTTTATAAAGCTTTACCTAAATTACGTAAATCTGAATTCTTAAAACATTTCCTAGTTAGTTTTGGTAAGAATATTTTTAAAATCCAGTATACTGAGACCAGGTGCAGTGGCCCATGCCTGTAATCCCAGCTGTTTGGGAGACAGAGGTGAGAGGATTGCCTGAGCTCAGGAATTCAAGACCAGCTGGGACAATTGGCGAGACCTCATCTCAATAATAAATTTTAAAAAATTAGCCAGGTGTAGTGGCTTATGTCTGTGGTTCCAACTACTTGGAAGACTGAGGCAGAGAGACCACCTGAGCCCTGCAGGTAGAGGCTGTGGGGGCCGTGAGCATGCCACTGCAATCCAGCCTGGGCAACAATGAAACACTGACTCAAAAAAAAAAAAAAAAAATAGCACACAAAGTATTAGAAGTTCTATTTTTTTCTGAGATTTTAGGGATATTGAATTTATATAAGGATTTAGTTGTCTTTATAAGTTAATCAGAATAGAGCTCCTTATAGAGACTTTATCTTTTTGCTGTTGTTGTTAAGAGTCAGGGTCTCACTGTGTTACTAAGGCTGGCCTCAAACTCCAGGGCTCAAGTGATCCTACCACTTCAACCTCCCAGGTATCTGAGACTACAGGTGGTGCCACAGCTATCAGCTCTAGAGATTTTATAATCTAGTGTATTAATATTATTCAGAGGTAGAAAATATTGTATCCTCACACAATGAGCATTCAAAACCTTTCTGAATTAGAGACATAGACAGACATGCGGATAAAGAGATACCTTATAGCTTCCATTTCAAAATTTCAGCTATGATCAGGACTAAACTTAGAATTACATAACTCACCAGTTCATATCAAAGTGCTGTGCTCTTCACAATGGCTACAAATAATCAATCTGAGTTAAAAATAGATAAGAAAAAAACTAACAAACCAGATGTTATCGCTTATCGTAAGACAAGATCTCTGTCAACTTTTAATTTGTTTAGAGAAACCACTAAATAATCTGACCATAAAGCCAAATTCCTAGTCGGGAATAACTTCTTGGCTATAGATACATCAAAACCAAAGCCAACCTAGAGCAAAATTTGCGATAACCTAACCAGGTCCTTCTGCCCACTGCACAGAAAAGAGCCAATGTGCTGAGACAGCAGTGCTGCATAGAGAAAGAGTTCAATAATTGCAGAGAAGTTGTTTGAGGAGAATGGGAGATATTTCCCAAACCTGCCTCCCTGAGACATTTAAGCTAGAGTTTTTAAAGGAATAATTTTGTGGGCAGGGGGTTAGGGAATGGGCACTGCTAGTAGGTTGCGGATAAAGTCATAAAGTATTGAAAGTGTCTTCCTGTGCAGTGCCAGTTTCTGGACAGGACTAGTTGAGTCAGTTCCTTGGCATGGGTAACAGGTTGAGATGGGGTCTGTTGGTCTACTAGAATACAAAGTCTGAAAACTGTCTCAATGACAGTCTATGTTATCTGTAGGAGCGACTGGGTAAGTTTAACTACAGAAGGTATGTGGGAGGATGATCAAAGGAGGCTCACAACCCTGGCTGATCAGACTTCCAGATGCCATTAGAAATAAGAGGAAATATGCTCATCAACCTTGTGAGCAGCTCCTTTCTCCCCCACCCCCAGGAGTTAGGACATGACAGAATTCGGGTTCCTATCACAATTCTAACCTTGTGGCCTTTTATTAATTTTATGAAGACATTTTTATAATGGCAATTCCAATTCAAATTAGAAAAACAGAGTCAGCTGGGCTCGGTGGCTCAGCCTGTAATCCCGTGCCTATGGGAGGCTGAGGTGAGTGAATTGCCTGAACCCGCGGGTTCAAGACCCGCCTGGGCAGCGAGACCTCATCTCTACAATAAATCAAAAAATCAGCCGGGCGTGATAGCGCGCGCCTGTAATTCCGGCTACTCGGAAGGCTGAGGCAGAAGCATCGCCGGAGCCCAGCAGGTCGAGGCTGCTGTGGCCGGGAACGGCCACTGCACTCTAGCCTGGGCGACCGAGTGAGACTCCAACACACACACACACAAAAAAGAAAAACAGAGTCAACAACTCAAAACAGCTTATGAACTCATCAATTTTGATGCCTTTTAGTGCTTCTGTTATTTGTGTGTTTGCTTCACCTCTTTCACATCAGCAAAACGTTTCCCTTTGAGGACTTTTTCCATCTAGGAAAACAAATAAACAAAAAAATGTGTTCGGGGTGAGACCAGGGAGGGTGGGGCACAAAGGTCTAAAACTAAAACATCAAATACTGCTGAACACTCAGAGCAGTGTTGGCAAGTGTGCTCATAAATCACCCATCATGAAATGGCCAAACACACTGAAAGAATCTCCCAAAAGACACTCACTGAAGCCGAATACAGCCTCTCACAACAACACTAGCTGGTACACAAATGCCGATGGGTTCCTAGAACACTTACCTAGAGGGGGCTTCCCTGTATTAAAAGGGGCCTGCCCTCCAAAAGATAATTCTTTTGTGTGTGTAGTTCTCTCTCATATATACATATACACACACACATATATACATACATATATACATATACATAAATATGTACATATACATATATACATATACATAAATTTATGTATATGTATATAAATTTATGTATATGTATATATGAGAAAGAGAAAGTGGTCTCACTATGTTACTATGTTACTATGTTGCTCAGGGCTGGACTTGAACTCCTGGTCTCAAGCAGTCCTCTTGCCATGGCCTCCCAGTCTTTTTTTTTTTTTTTTTCCACTTTACTGGGTCTAAGAATAACCTTGGGAGTGGAGGGGCAAAAAAAAAAGGAGATTTCTGAACCCCATGTCTTAAATCTGTGGGTTTGGAGTAGAAAAGCACCGAGGATGACTTTTGCTGGACTCAGATGAGGGGTGCCACATTCTGATGGATGTGGGGCAGGAGTTCTCTGCTCTATTTGCCTTTCTAACAGATTTAACACATGGTTTAAAACAAGATAGTTTCCTTTGCCACCTCTTTCAGTCACCTGTAAAATGTGAATAATAATTCTTCCTTATTGTGAAATACTAAATGAGAATTCAGAGATCACATTGATTGCTTTTGTCCCAGGTAAGACTTTTGTGAATAATGACCAGGAAAAAGTGAGTCAAAATTTAAAACAGAGTAAAACCAAGAAAAAAATGCTTGGTAAAAGGCATCAAATTATGTTTGGGATGAGGCAGGATAATATGAACAAACTGAAAAAGACTGGGGATAAGGCAAAGATGCAGCAGAAACATGGGGCAGAAAAGCAACCAGACATGAACTGTTGTGTATTTATTTGGGGAATTAGGAAATGACCAAAGACACACTCACAACAGGGAAGAAGTTGAGGGGAAAAGACAGAAGGTTCAGGGAGAACTTGGAGGAATACTCGGGAGAGGAACACAGCATGCCAGTTGCGGGAGGAGGAAGCCATAAGGGTTCTGGAGTTTGCATCATGCCTAATTACTCTCGCAAGATCCATGAGGAAAGAACATTCTGCTGAAGGAAAAGAACTAAGCAGAATTTCTGAAGGAAAGAGCACAGAACCCTGAACCCACAGGGCAATTTGAAGGAGGGAGATTTTTCTTTTAAGTCAGCAAATACCTACACAAAGATTTTGTTGAGGAAATTTGATTATAAAGTCACCAGGGATGACTTAAGACTTTTTCATTGACTCATTGCCAGGATGGAAGACTGACTTTCAGGAATAGACTAATTTTAAACAAACTTAAACAAAATATTTGTGAGAAATATCTGTGAATTAGTGCTATTAAAACATGATATGGAATTTTAAAAGAAATATGTTGTTATCATAAGTTGATAGGAAGAGATCATATAAATGGTAAGCATCCTAAAACTGTTGAATGTAGAAAGACAAATTATAAAAGTAATAAAACATCTACAGGAAGTGCGTGTGTCCTCCCTGTGTTTCCTATGTTTCCCTCTCCCCATCTCAAGCAGGCAGGCCTGCTTGGCATTCTCTTGGTCAGGAGAGTTGTGCAGCTGTTTAGTTTAGTTGAAAAGCAAAAGTTCCTTATACTCAACCTGCTCTTTCTATCTTTTGTAAAAGCTGAAATTCATCAAGATATTATGACAGGAGCCTTTAGTGAGGAGGAGGGAAAGGAGAGCTCGAAATAAGGGTGTCAATTATGCCAGTGGAATTTGTAAATGACCAAATGGCTTTTAAAGGTGAAAACAGCTGCAAGACTTAATAACTGTTGTACTTTTAATATCCAACTTATTCAAGTTGTAAAATTAGTTTCTCTTAAGTCATTAAACACCATTTGGAATCTAATAAATTTATTTTATTGGGGATTTAAAAAATTATAAAACAGTCCATACTTAGAAAAGAATATATGTATATATATTCACACATATATGATAAAAAATTTTATACACACATCTATAAAATGATATGTATTAAAATTATACACATATATGGTTTGAAGAATAATAAAGTCAACATTCATGTAGCCACCATCCAGCTTAAGAAAAGACCTTTGAATGCCTTTAAGCCCCTCCCTGAGCACATCCTCTTCTCCAGCCACCCATGCCAAAAATAGCTGCCTATTTTATTTTTGTGTTTACAATTCCATTGCTTTCCATAATTGCTTTGTCCATGTATATATTCCTAAACCATATTTTTTATTTTTTATTTTTTAATTTTTTTGGTTTTCAACTTTTATTGGGTCATACTTTATGCTTGTCTATTTTTTAAAATCTAACATTATATTGCTGAGATTCACTAGATTATTTCATCTAGTTATAATTCACTTATTTTTCACTGTTGTATAATATTCCATAATTTATGTATCCATCCTCCTGCCAATAGACATTTTGGTTACTTTTAGTTTTTGTATAATTTTGTTTTGCTTTTACAAACAGGGCTGCTATGAACATTCTTGAACATATCTCTTAGTATATATGTGTAAAAATCTTCCTCAGGTAAATACCCAGGAGTAGAGGCCCCAGGTGTAAGGTATGCCAAATCACGTTCCAAAGAATCTATCACTTTCTCTCCCTCAAGCAACATGGTCTTCACCCTCCCCAACAAATGGGATAGTGAGGCTTCTTCCTCATTACCTATCTGCAGGAGGATAAAATTCCTTTCATTTATTCTTGACTGATGTTCAGTTAATTCATAACCATAGCAAATTAAATTTCCTTAAGCTGTTAACCCCCCATCTAAAAAGTTATCTTAGCTATTATAAAACAGTGACAAATTTAAGACATCATCTGAGCCACTTCGAACAACTAAGAAGGAAGATTCATCATTCAACAAAAAAAAATCTAAGATTTATAATAACTGTAAGTCTAATGAATAAAGTTCACTCATGTTTAAGGGCTTGCTTAAACATTCACATACTATTTACAAAGTTAATTAATTTTTATGTTTTAAATTAAAATTTTAAGTGTAACACCAAATTATACTAAACTTTTCTAATTTAAATCACAAGTTGGCCGGACTCGGTGGCTCAGCCAGTAATCCCAGCACTTTGGAAGGCCGATGCGTGTGAATTGCCTGAGCCTGTGGATTTGAGACCAGCTCAGGTAACTTGGCGAGACCTCGTCTCTACAATAAATCAAAATTAGCTGGGTGTGGTAGCGCGCCTGTAGTTCCAGCTACTTGGAAGGCTAAGGCAGAAGGATCACCGGAGCCCAGCAGGTTGACGCTGGGGTGGCCATGAGTGTGCCACTCCCCTTCAGCCTGGGTGACAGAGTGAGACTTCAACTCAAAAAGATAAATAAATAAAATAAATCACAAGTTAATATATCAAATCTTCTTTAACTTCTAAATACTTAAAATAACAGCAATAGTTACAAAGTTTATTCCTAAACAAAACCCCTATTACTTTCAATTTGATTCACTTCATCATTACAAATTGACTTACCTAACTATGAGGCGCACACACACACACACACACACACACACACACACACACACACACGCGCGCACACACGAGGTTTGAGACTCCGGTCAAGATTAGGAAAATTGAAATTAAGGTTGTTTGACTAAAGGGCAGGATTTACAACAAGTATCTGCTTTTACACAAGGAACAATAGATAAATGGGAAATCTCAGAGGCCTTTCCAGAAGTGGGATTAGTCAGAAATCAACATAGTGAATTAGCATCCAAGATGGAGATACCACCACACTATCCTGTGGTGAAAATTCTCTCTTCACCCCACTTCCCATCTTACAGCTATTACAAACTTCCACCATTCTCCTCAAGGCCTCTACTGTCACATTCTCAACTGATAGTCTTGTTCCCTTCTCTTTTTTTTGAGTTGGAGTCTCACTCTGTCACCCAGACTGGAGTGCAATGGCCACTCCTGGCCATCGTAGCCTCGATCTGCTGGGCTCAGGTGATCCTTCCACCTCAGCCTTCCAAGTAGCTGGAACTACATGCGCGCGCTACCATGCCTGGCTAATTTTTGATTTATAGTAGAGATGAGGTCTCGCCAAGTTGCCTAGGCGGGTCTCGAACCCACGGGCTCAGGCAATCCACTCACCTCGGCCTCCCAATGTGCTGGGATTACAGGCTGAGCCACGGAGCCCGGTCGCCTTGTTCCCTTCTTCCCAAGAAACTCAATTTCCTGTCCATATGTTTCCCAAATTTACCTAGCCCATATGTATTCTTCCCTAATTAGTACATGCCTTCTCTTTTGAGTTTTAGATCAATACATGCAATTCAAGTTAGATTCCACAAGAGGCTGAGACAAGAATATGGTAATGGGAGAATATGGCAACAGACAACTTAAATAGAAAAATCAGGAAAGACTCCTTTAGAGAGGTGCAAATTGAGACCTGAAAAAAATGAGAAAATGGCCAAAAAGAGCAGAAGAAAGAGTGAATCAGGCAGAGGAAAGCAAAAGCCCTGAAGTTGCAGAGTCGGATTGTTCTAGGAAATCAAAGGCCAATGCGGATGAAATATCACAGACAAAATGGAAAATGGAAAGAGGTAACAATGGAAATATAGATAACACATGGGCTGTGTGATGTTTATGTCACAGAGAGAAGTATAGATTTTATTTAAGTACATATCACACCAAGATTTGTGGGTGAGGTAATCAGAATTTAGGGGGTATTCTGACATGGTTGACTGAGATGAGGAGGACTGGAAGTAGTAGGGATAGGTTTAAGAGAAAACAAGATATCCATTTGGACATTATTGAGTGTGAGACACCCAAGTGGATATGCTGGGTAAAATAAAGTTAAGTTTAGGGAGAGGGTTCCAAGTCAGCACATAAATTAAATGCTTGTATAATACAACTTCACTTACATCATGGAATACATAAGAAAAGTTCTGAGCTGGAAATGTAAACTTGGTAATCATTAGTTTATAAATGAGAATTAAGGTGGGCACAGTTGCTCATGACTGTAATCTCAGCACTTTGAGAGGCTGAGGTGGAAAGGATTTCTTGAATCCAGGAGTTTGAGGCTACAGTGAGTTATGACTGCACCATTGCACTCCTGCCTGGGTGACAGAGTAAGACCCCAGCTCAAAACAAATTAAAAGGTATTAAAGCACTGGAAATTGATAAGATCACTTAGAAAGGAAATGTAATGTAGAGGAGTGGGCTTAGAAATCAACTTCAGTATTTAGAGATAAGGTAGGGGAAGAGAAACCCAGCAGACTGAGAAAAAATAGTAAAGTACTTGAGAAACCAAGGGACCATGATGTCATCGAAGACAACTGAGAAGAATGTTCAAGAAGGGGAGAGTGTTCAAGCATTTCAAAAGGCACTAAGGACCTGGGCCTGGACATCTCTGGTGACTCTGATAAGGGCAGTGCCCATAGAGCAATGAATATAGAAACCAGTTGGGACTGAGTTGAAGAATCAATAAGAAGTGAGAAATAGGCCAGGCATAGTGGCTCATGCCTGTAATTCCAGCACTGTGGGAGGCCAAGGCAGGAAGATCTGAGGCCAGAAGTTGTTGCTGGGCAACATAGTGAGATTCCGAGTCTATTACCAAAAAAAAAAAAAAAGTGGGAAATAAAGCTAATTTTTCCTGAAAATTTACTGTGAAGGGATTCAGAGAAATGCTGGCAGCTAGAGAATGATGTAGAGTTAAAGGTTTTAAAAAATATTCATTTTAGATGTGGATGGGAGAGACTGGGGATATAGGGCAGGGAAAAAGTAACTGAAAAGATGAAACCCTTGAGGAGAGTAGAGATAGGATCCAGAACACAAATGATGGGAGGAAGAACATCTCTTCATTGTTAGGGAAGGGAAGAGACTGTTACAGCCTGAACAAGTTCTTATGTCTGCTGCCCAGATAAGGGCCAGTGTACTGAGACAGCAGCAATGTAATAGAAAGAGAGTTTAATGATGGCAAAGCAGCTGAGCGAGGATGACAGGAGATATTTTTCAAATCTGTCTCCCTGAGAGTCTTAGGCTAGGGTTCTTAAAGAAATAATTTGGTGGGCAGGTTCTAGGGTATGGGTGTTGCTGATTGGTTGGAGATGAAGTAATGAGGGGCGTTGAAACTGTCTTCATGCACAGAGCCAGTTTCTGGGAGGGGAGTCATAGGACAGATGGAGTCAGCTCCTTGGTAGTATGTCCAGGATCTGAGTGGGGTCATGGGTCCATCATAGTGCAAAGTCTGAAAAGCATCTCTAACACCACTCTGAGGTGTTGCAATAAAGAGTCTATTTATAAAGCAAGTCCTGTGACCATCTGCTACTCATCCCTAACCAGTAAGCCATGATAGAGGTAGCTTAGCAGGAAGGTATGTGTTAAACCCAAATTTCAGAATCTGAGAGACCAACAAAGAGCCAGCTCTGATGCAAACACACAAGGGTCTTTATTCAGGCTCGAGTCTGGGCTCGCGCCCGAAGCAGCAGCTTCAGGGATGAGAGCCCCAATCCAGCATGGCAAGCAGTTTTTATACATCATTACAGAGGGAGGGGAAAGAACTTTAAACTTGTTTTTACATGATAGGTTAATTTCTCCTAATGGGTACGGGGGACCTTGGGATTGGTCTGGTCCGCTCAGCTACCTGTGATTGATGGGGGAGCTGCTAAATGAGCAGAGTGGAATGTCAGATAAGCTAGGTTTAGCAAGCAGGCAGGCTAAGCAAAGGAATGTCCGGGAGGGGTTTATTACTTGACATTCACATACTGCTAGCAGCAGTTGCGGAAGCAATCGGTTATTTTATGAGACAAACAAAAATTAAACTTAACAAAATTCTAAGTACAAACACTGCAAACAAATACAGTGAACGTGGGGTAGGAATTCATATAGTAATAGTTCTCTTAGAGTGTCTTTTTTTTTTTTAAATCTCTTGGGTCTCTCAGTATGCAGGAGGTAGAATCCCTGGAGATTAAACCTGTTTGTGCCTTTGGCCAGTCAAACTTCTGGATGCCATTAGGGAGATCTGTGCAACCTTAGGTTCATTGTTTAAGAGAAAATATGTTTATCTGCCTTGCAGGCAGCTCCCCCCGACCCCAGGGGTCAGCACATAATCAATTACTCCCTTTTGAAGTGACTGTGCAGGAGAACAAACTTAGAAACAACAGATTATTAATTTCTAACAGTATTTAGAACTCCTTTGAGCTTCTTGTAGAACTAGTCTAGTAGTGACAAATTCCCTTAGCATTTGCTTGTCTGAGAAAGACCTCATTTTTCCATCATTTATGAAACTTAGTTTTGTGGGATACAAAATCCTTGACAGACTATTATTCTGTTTGAGGAGATTGAAGATGAGGCTCCAGTCCCTTCTGGCTTGTAGGGTGTCTTCTGAGGAGCCTGCTGTTAGTTTGATAGTTTTACCTTTGTAAGTTATTTGATGTTTGTATCACATTGCTCTAAAATTTATTCCACATTAATCTTGCAAAACCAGATACATATGCCTTGGGGATGAGCTTTTTGCAATGAATCTTCTGGGGGTTCTTTGAGCTTCTTGTATTTGGATGCTTAGATCTCTGGCAAGGCCAGGGAAGTTTTCCTTCATTATTCCTTCAAATAGGTTTTCCAAACATGTTGCTTTCTCTTCTTCTTCAGGAACAATTATGATTCTTAGGTCTGGATGTTTTACTTAATCCCACATTTCTTGGAGGTTTTGTTCTATTCTCTTGGTTCTTTTTTCTTTATTGTTGCCCGATTGGGTTAATTCAAAGTCTTGCCTTCAAGTTCTGAGATCCTTTCTTCTGCTTGTTCTAGTCTACTGCTAATACTTTCCATTGCATTTTAGACTTTCCTAAATGATTATTTTATTTCCAGAATTTATTTTTTTTTAACGTGTCTATCTCTTTGGATAATTTTTTGTTCATGTCCTGATAGTTTTTTAAAAATGTCTTTATGTTGGTTTTCAATTTTCTCCTGAAGCTCATTGATCAATTTTATAATCAGTTTTTTGAATTCTATGTCTGGAACTTGAAATATTTCATTGTAGTTAGGATCCACTGCTAAAGAGTTAGTGTGGTCTTTTGGGTCATATTGTCAGAATTATTTTTCTGGTTCCTTTTCATTTGGGTAGACTATTTCTTCTTATTTGAGGTTGGAAGGGGGCTGGCATAGGCACTGTAGGGTTCCTTTGGTTATATATAGTCTTGGTGTGGTGAGTTTCTCAATTGTTAGCTGTCATGGTCCTGTGTTGAGTCCCTGAACTGGCTCATGGCACCCTGAGTGGCTGGAGTGGCTTGGAAAGTGGTGTTAGCTGGGGTCTGGTATCTGGCCTTCCCCAAAGCTGAAGTATTATATCCACTGTAGTGGGCTGTGCTGTTGACCTCCAGTCAAGAGGTGGTACTTGTGAGAAACAACAAGGTACAATGGTAGCTGTGGAGTTTCTCCTTGGCAAGTGTTGTTCCCAAAGAATGCCTAGCCAGTCTAGGCCAAGGCCGGGCTCTGGGGATTACCCAATTTCTCTGTCTGTTTTGGGTCTTTGAGGGGAGTGCAGGGGGATAGGAGCTCAAGCACTCCACAAGTTGCACTCTTTGCTACCCCAGTAGTAATTAGGAGGGAGTCCCAGGCCACTGGGGGGTAATGCTATTGTGCAGGACTGGCACAGAAGAGTTTACATGGGAGAGGGGCAGGTTACTATGGCAACAAGACCCACTTGGCTCCCCACCTTAGCCTCAGGCTGTTTGTCTTTTGAATGTCAAAGAGCAGCCAGCCTTAGGTGTTCTCACAGCAGCCCACCCCAGCCTGGAACCCTCTGCTACCATGGAGTTTGCCCTTGGGGCCTGTCCCCTCCTAAGCTGAATAGAAAGCAGCTGCTGCAAGGGTTGTTTCTGAGATGCCCAGAGCTTTCTTTTTTCCTGTATCACTCCACATGGTTTTTGGCAGAGCACAGACAAGGATAAGGCAGTTTCCCACGAGGAACTGGAGTCCCACTAGGCTCAGGGGGCCCTCCAAGTCCGTGGTAGGAGCACAGAACTCCTGAATTCCCCTCACTCACCATCCCCGCTGCATCCAGAGGCTACCGGTGGACTGTGGTGATCCAGGTGAGAATCTGGCTAGTTCCAGTTCAGGTCAAAGGATTTTTCTCTTCTTTGCACTATGTGGTTACTGTTACTTCTTTGAAGAATTGTGGGGCATGCTGCAGGTCCTGTTTCTCCCTGGAAACTCTATCTTGGTTTACTCTGTAGGAAAAACACACTCTAGCTGCCTCATATTTGCCATCTTAACCCTCTCTGCCCCTTAATTCCTAACATAGCTGCAACTTTGCAGGGCTTGGGGCTCTTCCACAGCGTTTACCTTGTGTTCCGAAATTAATTCTACAGGCGGTTTCAAAAAGTTGGCACATACAGTTAGGCTTACAGATTGGTGGTGGGAAGATGAGGGTGCTAGTGATGAATTACCCTCAAATGAAATATGAGATACTGTCATTAGTTGCAAGTGAGGAAAGGTATAAGATAATTGAGTGAAAAGAACAAGATAGAGATAGTGCATCCGATATTGCTCGTTTATATTAACAATATACAGGAGAAGTGGCAAATACATAAATTTGAGGTTTTTGAGGAAGCCAAATAAACCAGAATCTTTCCTGCTTGAGTTCTGAACAACCAAGAAAGGAGACAAAGAAATAAGGTAGATAAAACCAAATTATCACCTATATTAAGTTAATACAGTAATAAATGTACTTTATTATGTGTAGACAAATGTGTTTCTTAACACTGAACCCAAGAATTAGCATATTCACCCATCCACAGTGCAGCACTGGGCCAAGGCAGCCCTCTTCCCATCTTGGTACAATATCAGAGTCTGCCTTTAGAGGGATATAGAGAAATGTGTCTCTCTGCAGACAGGTTTATTACCTGCAGAAAATAGGTAAAAAGGGAGGAACTGAGCTGAGAACACCCAATGTATTTTTCTCAAATTTTCCAATCAGACAAGTTTCTCTACCTCTCCAAGCAGTGAATAGAGGCAAAGCTAGGTATTATCACAGGAGTAATCATAATAATCATTCATAGAGTTTAAGTCAGACAAAGTTACAATAATTCCCCTACACATGAACCTGCAAGCTACGAACGTTAATGATGCACACCTACTTTTTTAATGTATTATTTCTCTCCACCAGGTGTCAGTACAGCCTGATAAATACATATAGTACTATGTAGCTGATTGTGTTAGTTGGGTACCTAGGCTGTTTGTTGAACTTAAAACAACTTGGACTTACAGATGTGCTTTCAGAACAGAACTTATTTGTATGTTGGGACCTCCTATAGAGCAGAAGTTCCCAGCCCCCGGGCTGCAGACCAGTACCAGTCTATGACCTGTTAGGAACTTGGCTATGCAGCAGGTGAGTGGTAGGCAAACTGAGCTCCGTCTTCTGTCAGATCAGCTGTGGCATTAGATTTTCATAGGAGCCCTAATCCTATTGTGAATTGAGCATGTGAGAGATCTAGGTTGCCCACGCCTTATGAGAATCTAATGCCCAATTATCTCCCGCTGCTCCTCCTGTCCCCCCGTGCATCTTCCATGAAACTAGGCCCTGATGCCAAAAAGGTTGGCAACCTTCCTGCTGTAGAAGGAAGAGGGGGTTGACTGATAATGAAAATGAGTGGGTAAAGATACTGGGAGTCTCGATTAAAACAAATTGTGGCCACAGGAGTTCTACAGAAAAGGAGCAGAAAGAATAAAAGGATACTAGTCCAAAATCCAGCTATTTCAACCATGATTTCAGAGGTAGTGCAAACTCTGATTCTAATAAATTTGGGCAATGGCTAAGGGCGCTTGCCTCAAGTGGAGTGGAAGAACAGGTGTTGGTGGTTGGAAGGTCAAGGAATTGAGAAAGCAGGTGTACACTGGATTATCCACATAGAGAAAATTTTAAGGATGACATAGCAGAAGGAGGTGAAAACTGTGAACAAACAGCTGATGTTGCCAGTGGATGAGAGGGCAGGGAGGACATTAAATATTAGCAATGACAGGGGAAGAAGGGAGAATGAGTTATGTGGAAAGAGATAACTGCAGAAAGAAGGGAGTGAAATGGTTTGAACACAACAATGGGACACAAAGACATCTCTTGCACCTCTTATCCCTGAGGTGCTTTGCATGTGAGAGAAAGAACAGTTTCCTTATGGGAGTGCTCCAAGAGAAGCAAGGATATCAAAGCTCAGGCAGACATCTGTTAATGCAAGGAACCATTAGAAAAGAGATTGAGGTCATAGGGTGGTTTATTGATCACAGACTTAGGCATTCTGGGGGGCATTTTGGACATCATTGTGAAAGGATGTGGAAGATAAGGAAGAGACAAGTAGGGCATCATTTTTCTTTTCTTTCTTTCTTTCTTCTTCTTCTTTTTTTTCTTTCTTTGGAGACAGGGTCTTGCTCTGTCACCCAGGCTTGAATGCAGTGGCACAATCTTAGCTTGCTGTAGCCTTGAACTCCTGGGCTCAAGCAATCCTTCTGCCTCACCTCCTGAGTAACTGGTACATCACCACTAGAGTTATTAATTATTTTTTAAAAATTTGTAAAGACCAGGTCTCTGTATGTTGCCCAGGCTGGTCTCAAACTCCTGGCCTCAAGCAATCCTCCTAGCCTCCCAAAACTCTGGGATTGTAGGCATGAGCCACCACACCTGACCAGCACCAAATACCTTGTACCCCAATTACAATTCACACAGAATGCAGTGAATTCCCTGAGTTCTGCAACTTGAGGGTCCTGGAAGTAGAAACGGGAGCAATATGACAATGGGTATTTTGGGGAAGCTTGACCCAAATAAGAGATAAACAGAAATGTGAGACATGGCACAACTAAGGCATCAACAACTTAGCTTGTTGATAAATGCAGCTTTGGGGCAAACACCCACACTGGCTTTCCCACGAGATCCCAAATACTGAGATTCTTAGTTTCTACACATTCCTCTAGTTCATCCTCTCCCCTCTGTTCAGGATCTCATGGTCTTTTCCCCAAACTTTTGCAGAAACCAGAGTCACTCTTTGCCACGCCCACATCGACACAGCCCTTTCTCTTCCCACCATGCCGACCTGTTTGGCAAGTTGTGCCACGTCATGCTTCCTCACCCCCACATGCCCTTGTCCTTTCTCTCCTTGTTTTCCAGGTAACGGCCAAACTTATTCCTGTGATAGACCCATTCTGAATACTATTCTTTGAAGACTTCTCTGACTACTCTCACCACTTTGATCTCACAAACATTATAATTCTTCATCTGGGACTCTGCTATTTTGCAGAAGTGGTCTGTATCTGTTTCCTTGATGATGTGGTGATTTCCCTGAGCCAAGTTATTTCTTATACATGTTTCAACCCACAGTGCTTCATACATAGTAAGTTCTTACTGAGAGTTTATTGAATGAATAATGTAATGCATCATCAGATGACACATCCATCTATGTGTTTTCACCACAGTTATCTCAATAAATTTCCTCTTTACTTTCTCATTGATATTCAAAGGAATAGGATCTCTCAATTCTCTCTTAGGTTCAATCACAAAGCTCTTACTCCCAGCTTTTTTTTCCCCATTAAAGGAAATTCATCAGTTCTTTCATTTCTTTATTTATCTCCTCACTCCCTCCTTTTCAATTCGCTTCTTTCCCTCTGTGTATATTCAGGTTTTAGTTATTCATCCACAATGTAACCATCTTGACTCTGCTGCTCCTTATGAATCCTTCATTATTTGTGTCAGATCTTCCCACCAATGTGAGTTGCAATGGCATCTGCTTATTCTTCTTTTCCAGCAAGTACTGTCACCCTGCACATGCAAACACAGGCACAAAATAAAAAATAAAAGTTTTAAAGAGGAGGAACATTTTCCTAATATTTAATAATTTTCCAAGGCCACTGCACAAAGACAAAGCTAAATTTTAGAAAGTAGAGCTTATTTGGGCCCACCTAACATTTAGACAAAGGCCACCTTCCTTCTAAGGCTGTGACTCATAAGCTGTGATGACTCTTTGTTCTTCCAGTCACATATATAAAGTCTAGAGGTTAGAGTTATTAATTTTTGAATGACAGATCCTGATGAAAAGCATATTGACCCTCACTCTAGGAAAAAAATATTGTATTTTTTACTTAGTTTCAGAGGTTCATAGATCCTGTGAAGCCCAACCATGGACCAGATTTAAAATCCCTTCATATAAAAACTAGCAGTTATTAAAAAGGTTCAAAATTATCAAAATTAAAGTTACTTAAATAGTTTAAAGGTTTCCCTTTTGCTAATTTTTATTTTTTAATTTTCCTAAAATGAAAATAGATTTGTGCTAAGATACATATGCTATATGGTATGCATAAAGGATCTTGTAAAATACATTATGTAGTGAGCTTGTCAAAGACATGTTTTGAATGAGAAATGACTGGAATACACGATACTCAGTTTTCCCATCTGTAAAATGGAGTAATTAATATTAATCAGTCATCATGTTGTCTAGTTTAATACTTGCAAAATTCTAATAGCTGTGGTCTCTTGTGTTCCCTCTGGGTAGCCTCTGTCACTGAGGTTGCAGTTTTCTGCCCCTGTCTTGAAGCAGATATAATACCACAGCTGTTTCCTCAGCTATTCTGTTTTGTGTGAACAAACACCTGCTTGGAATGTACCTAAGGAATTATTCCTTTGTTTTTTGATAATTAAAGCACTGCTACGGTGATGGCTGACATCTGGATACACTTTTAGAGAGTCGTTGTGCTCTTCCACTCCTGGGACTCATGAAGTGTAAGGCAGCCGTTGGAGACGTGGGGATGCGCTTCCTTCTGCAACAGCAGTTTTGCTGCTGTGCTGTTATTTCCCACCGCCGTGGGTGAGAGCTGCCACTCGGCTGCTGCCAAGAGACCCAGAGCCAAATGGAGCTCTAGGAATGTAATATGCCATAGGATGCAGGAGTTATTTTGATTCTGGCCTTGACTTGAACCAATAAACTCACATGGGACTGCTGTGTGGAATCAATATCCAGGGATTAACAATTTTTTATAAACTGGTTTTAAAATGATTTATTTTGAGGGGCATAAAAGTTCTCTTAACTATTTCCAGTAGTAATAGAGAAACTTGGCAAAAGTATTCCAACATTATATAATTTCCTTAAAAGCCACATTCTTCAATCTCTACTCAATAATAGTCCGCTAAACTTTTCTAGAGTTTGCTTTCCAGCATTATGTACCTTTGTTTCAAGGGATTATAAGCCATACCCTTTATATTCTTCTTAGCCAATGAAGAATTGTGTTACCTTGTGAGCACCAGAAGCTGATTCTGGCTGAATGGGCAGAAAAGTTTGTTAAAAAGAGATGGGAGAACTCAGAGGCTCAATGGGAGGCCAGAGGTGCAGGCCTGGAGTTGAGCTTCTGGGAACGGCAATCACAATTCTTCCACAGACCTGGTCCAGTGAAGAAGTCACTGCCATTGATCTTAACCATTGCCCTACCAAGCACTGTTGTTCCCACTGCACCGCAAGGTCACTGTGGCACTAGGAATTTAATCTTGCAAGTACAGCCATTCCAAATGTCATATGCCTTTATCAGCAAATTGGTTTCCAAGCAGAGTCTTTCCTTTCTTAAGCTGCTAACTTCCAAGAGCAAGTAGGCTGCAGGTGTGCTGAATCCGAAGTCTTGGTCAGGTGTCTACACCCTAGCTTTGAGAGTCAGAAACATTTTTAGAACTTGCTTTGGGGAAGCACCACTTATATTAAGATTGGAACTTCCCTAAACACAGTAAATATATTCAAAACACCCAGAAAATATGAAAATGTTTACCACAGGAGAAAATCAACTTTAGTTAAGAATAGATGCCAAGTGCCAGGTGCTTTGAATTACATTATTTTAATTCTCACAAAAATAGATATTTAGTTCCATTTTAATGAAAGGAAAACTGAGGCTCAGAGTGGATGTTACAAGTCCTGGATCATTTAGTTGGTAAATGGAGAACACAGATTCCTGTCCAGGCATTTTTCTTTAGAATTCTTCCCTTTTTTTCAACAACTTTCATAGCATACCCAAGTTGTGGAGGGCAGAGAGAGGAGGTAGGGGGTAGGATGGGAGCACCAGCTCTGGGAGCAACAAGAAAACTTAAAAAACAACAACAAAACAGACTAAAAATAGGTCTGCTTTTTAATGGCTATCATCATGCGACTTGAATTCTAAACAATGCCAGTAATAAAATATTCCTTCTTGCTGAGGTGAACTGTTCCCCAGTCCTTGGTGCACCAGTATATATAAATATATATGAAGCCTCAATTTAATTTTCAAAAGATTTTTCTTGAAAGGTTGTTTAGAACTTGTATTAGAAGTGCCATGAACAGTCGTATGTTCCTAGAATAGACCACAAAGAAGCCATTTAACAAATAATGTACCTAAGTACCTATCTTTTAACATTGTTTTAAGAAAAAAATGAATTCTAGTTTTCATGTTGGAAGCACCCTTCTCCCAATCCTGGCAGCCTCTGGTGAGAAGGCAGGCCCTCACAGCACTCCTTGGACAGCAGAGGCTCTCCTGGCCAGGTGGCTGTTGCAATGAGGAGAAAGAGGGTGCATCCTGGCAATGTATACAGTGGAACACAAAAGGGCAGTGCTTCACACCGGCATGAGAAAGTAACTGTTTGGGTACATCCCCAGGTATATGGAATTTGAGAGCTTGAAAAGTTACACCATCACCAAAGTGTATGTTTAATTAATTCATAAATCAGGTGTTGAAAAATAGTAAACCATCTGAATACATTTTTCAGTGAGATTAGAAAACTACAGGTGTTAAATTTAACCTTTAGCATTTCCAGGTGTCTGTATAGGTTATGTAAAAAACATTACTGTCATTCCGGCAAGATGGTGACAGGGCAGCCTGATCTATGAAACCCTCTGCAAAGGAGAATGCAGAGGGCCTCTGGCTCTCTCCTTGGGGGCTGTAGATCCCAACGTCTGCAGCCAGCTCTTCACACGGAGCTTGGCCGTCGCCACCGCTGGGGCATCACAGCAGTCTGGACAACCACTGCAGGCGTAGATACAGCAGCCGCCTGCGCCGCCACGGCCTCTGTGGCAGCCATAGTGCATCACGCCACCCCTGCCTGAGGCAATCCACAACTTCGGTCCTTGAAGCCCCTGCAGGCAAGATCTGCTGGGATCGCTGCCACCTGTGCTGCCACCTTGACATCCTGCGGGCCCTGGGTCTCCTCCCGTGTGCCCTGAGGCAGTCTTCCATCTCTGGCCTCTTCCCAGCTTCTGTCCAGCTCCACCCTTTCTGGGGCGAGCAGCTGAGATAGCACCACCTGCTGGCGATTCAAGGTAACAACACCAAAACAGGAAAAACAAGCTTGAAAAACAGACACAGGCCAGATTTGAGTGTTGAACTGAGGGTGATCTGCACTGTCCTTCACAGCAGGCCAGGGGCAACTGACCCTAACTGTGAACTAATTTACCAGCTTGAGAAGACAGCTAGAAATCAGAGCTGAAAGGACACTGGACTTAAATGAAAAGTCTCAGAGTGTGCTCAATTGGTTCTGTTAGTTTAATGACTCGATTCTATTCCTATTGTTTTGTTCCTTTTTTTTTCTCTTCCTTTTCTTCTCTTTTCTCCTCTCTGTAAACCATATCTTTGTATAGAGGAACAGCACACCAATAAGGTGGTTGGCTAGCGTGTATGTTAGCATCATTGTATGTTTTAATTTTTTTTGTATGGGAGCTGGTTAGTCAGTAGACGTGGTCTATTGTTTTTATCTGTTTCAGTTTAGGTCTCTCTCTTCATTTGTTGATACACTCGTCTGTTTCCCCCCTTACTCCTCTCTCTCTCCACCACCCTCTTCCCCCCACTGTCTGCTCCATTCTCTTCCCTCTGCTAACCTCATTTTATTTTGGGGAGTAAATGTACACCCCACCGCATGGACAGATTCCAAGGCAGTGGGAAGTGGGTTTCAGATTATCCATACACCTGTCGGCGGATACCAAGACCGGCAGATAGATTTTGAATCACAGCTCCCCCCTTAAGTAAATCTCAAAACTGCAAAAAGGACCACCCCCAACCTACAGTGCAACTCCAGACTTGAACAAAGTAAGAGGGCATACATAAGAAGAATAGGAGATTGAACAAACAGAAGTAAAAGCAATCCCTCTACCCCGGAATAACAGAATTAAAGTAGATGGTGACATGGAAGAAAGGAAAAAGTAAGGAGGGAAAAAAACCACACAAATGAAGAAAAACCAAAAGAAGAATATAGGTCTCACACAGACCCCTGGACGATCAGACACTGAGAAAACAGACTCCGAAACACAAACAATGAAGAGCCCCCAGAATAACTGGCCACATGCAACAAACCCTAACATCAAGACATTAATAGAGAGAATTTAAAAAATTGAGGAGAGACAAGAGGAAAATAGGAAGGAGCTGATGTCAGAAATGACAGCAGTAAAGAATACTGTGATGGAAATAAATAACAAACTGATAAGCATGGAAAGCAGAATTAGCCGAGCAGAAGAATCTCAGAGCTCGAAGACCAAAACACAGAACTAACCCAAAAGCATAGAAAAGAAGCTCAAAAAGACAGAACAAAACCTTCAAGAGATGAATGATCACTTCAAGAGACCGAACCGAAGAGTAATTGACCTTCCTGAGGCAGAGAGAGAAACAGAGGCCACACTGGAACAAACATTTCATGAAATCATTCAAGAAAACTTCCCTCATCTCATCAATGATGAAAAAATTCAAATACAAGAGATTCAGAGAACCCTTGACAGACAAAAAATGAGAAGACCAACTCCCAGACACATAATAATTCACCTAAACAAAGTAGGTATAAAAGAAAAAAATCCTAAGAGCTGCAAGAGACTACCTACCAGGGAAGACCAATTAGAATAGCAGCAGATTTATCTACAGAAACCCTCTAGGCTAGGAGAGCTTGGAGCCCTATCTTCAAAGTTCTAAAAGATAAACAATTTCAACAGAATAACCTACCCAGCCAAGCTAAGCTTCATCAGTGAGGGAGAATTGAAATCTTTCCCAGATATCCAATCCCTAATAACCTACACTGCCACCAGACCACCTCTACAAGAAACACTTAAGAAAGTATTGAACACAGAAGAAAAGGAAAAAAGAACAACAACATTCTTCACAAGATTACAGGCAAAAGATTAAAAACACACATGATCCAACTCTAAAACCAAAAGACAATACACAAACAGGAAGAACAACAACTCTGTAAGAACATTATGATAGGGATCAACTCTCACATTTCAATAATTAGTTTGAATGTGAACGGACTAAATGTACCACTGAAAAGACATAGAATGGCAAAATGGATAAAATATCACCAGGCAACAATCTATTGCCTTCAAGAGACTCACCTCACTAGAAAGGACACTCACAGACTCAAAGTTAGAGGATGGGAAACAAATTTTCAGGCAAATGGAACACAAAAGAAAGGAGGAGTCGTGATCTTAACCTCAAACAAAATACCCTTTAAGCTATCAAAAATTTAAAAAGATACAGAAGACCACTACATAATGATAAAAGGTCCAATCTATCAACAAGAAATATTCATCCTAAACATATATGCACCGAACATAGGAGCATCAGCTTTCATAAAGCAGCTCATAGGTAAACTTAAAAAGGTATCGACTCCAATACCATCATAGCTGAGGACTTTAATACCCGACTCACAACCCTAGACAGATCATCAGGACAAAAAAATCAGCAATGAGATCCGAAACCTCAATGTGACTCTTCATCAAATGGACTTAATTGATAGCTACAGAACCCTCGATCCAAAGACCACAGAATACACATTCTACTCATCATCGCATGAAATGTACTCTAAGATCGACCACATACTTGGCCATAAGTCACGCATAGGCAAATTTAAAAGGACTGATATTTTACCATGCACCTTCTTGGACCACAGTGGAATAAAAATAAACATTAACACTAACAAGGTCCCACCAAAAACCACAAAGACATGGACACTAAACAGCATGATGCTAAACAACTCCTGGGTCAATGATGAAATCAAAACAGAGATTAAAAGTTACCTGGAAACAAATGAAAATGAAGAAACATCTTACCAAAATCTCTGGGTTGCCATGAAACCTGTAGTAAGAGGAGAATTTATATCCCTACAAACGTACATGAAGAAAATGGAAGGATCACAAATTAACAGCCTAACAAGCCATCCAAGGAAGCTGGAAAAGCAAGACCACAAAAACCCTAATTTCAGCAGAAGAATCCAGATCACCAAAATAAAAGCCCAAATCCAGGACATAGAAGACAAAAAGATAATACAAAAAAAATCAATGAAACAAAAAGCTGGTTCTTCGAAGGGATAAACAAGATCGATGGTCCCCTAGCTAGAATAACCAAGAAACAGAGAGAAAAAGCCCAAATAAACACAATCAGAAACACAAAAGATGAAGTCGCATCTGATCCTGAAAAAATACAAAAGATCATTAGAGACTACTATGTACACTTGTATGGAAACAAACTTGAAAACCTTAAGGAAATGGAGGACTTTCTGTCATCACACAACCTGCCTAGGTTGAAACAAGAAGAAAGTGAGACCCTAAATAGACCAATAGCAATCAAGGAAATTGACTACGTAATAAGAAAACTACCTCCAAAAAAAAAAAGCCCTGGACCAGATGGCTTTCCAGCATAATTCTACAAGACATTTAAGGAGGAGCTGATACCAATCCTAATGAAGGTATTCCAGGCGATTGAGAAAGATGGAACTCTCTCCAAATCATTTTACGAAGCTAACATCACATTGATACCCAAGCCAGGTAAAGACCCAACAAGAAAGAGA